>NC_091461.1:71957421-72261075 GCF_027789765.1 Dendropsophus ebraccatus | reverse complement strand
AGTTGGATGAAAAATGGGGGGAAAGTTCATGGTAGACATGTTGTTCTAGGAGTTTTAAGGCAAAGGGGAGAAGAGAGATGGGGCGGTAGCTGGATAAGGAGGTAGGGTCAAGGGATGGCTTTTTGAGGATGGGTGTGATGGTTGCATGTTTGTATAGAGATGGGAAGACGCCAGAAGTTAGTGATAGATTGAAGAGTAACTTAAAAAGTTATTAAGGGGGGAGGAGGGGAGCAGTCAGCTTGTCAGGCACTGGCAGGGGACCACACTCTCCAAGGCCTTTGAACTTCAAAGTGATCTTCAGGCCTTTGATAGTGGTTACATGTGCCTTGCCCATCTTGGTCTAGGTCAGCACTTTTGTCTTGAGGTTGACCACCGGGCTGTTGCCCAAAATTTGGTGTAATGGTGCGATTAGGCAGCCTCAGAGGCATCCATGCATAGTGCCCCGGCGGTTTCCTGTCCATTTCCGTGGTGTTCCAATGTTGTCAGGCTAAGTTTTTGGGTGGTTCATATGCTACCTGTGTTTTAATGGTTCCCTGTGTTCTCACTGCCATGCTGTGTCAGGCTAAATTTTTGGGTAGTTCATATGCTACCCCTGTTTTAATCCTTCACTGTGTGATCACTGCCATAGTGTTGCCCATTTGGCGTAATGGTGCGATAAGGGACCTCAGAGGCATCCATGCATGCTGCCCCTGCTGTTTCCTGTCCATTTCCGTAGTGTTTCCATCATTTTCTGAGGTTGACAGGTGTTCACACGACCTTCCCTCTGCTGAGCTTGGGTCCCCTACAAAAATGCTCGAGTTTCTCATTGACTTCAATGGGGTTTGTTACTCGAAACGAGCACCCAAGTATCGGGAAATATTTGTCTCAAGTAACGAGCACCCGAGCATTTTAGTACTTGCTCATCACTACATAATAATAAAACTGAAGATGGCAGGCTAATGGAACTAAACTACCTTCCTCTGCGTCTCCTGCCCTATAGGAATGTTATTGAAGGTTAAAGTTTCCTGTTAGTGTTATTTACATCCTTAAGTTTCAATAAACAGTAGACAGTAGTGCCAAGGTGGCATGAAATTATTATGTTTATTTTTTTTTCTCCAAGTACCACTAGTTGGTTAACATAAATTGACCTCTATTAATACATGAGAAGTATTTATATAGATTGTCAAGTCGAGTGACCTTTGATGACAGCCACAGCTGGAAGCAGAATTGTGCCACAGTCTTTTAACAGGAATAAACTCTCATTAAGTCTTTTATTTGGCAAAGCAAATCTTATTAAAAATAACATGCAGGAACACATAGCAACAATTGTTATATGAAACACCTTCATTAAAAAGAGAATTAAAACTGAAACTGCAACAAGCAATAGTATTTACTCAATGTATTCTCAATACCTGGCACACAATTTATTTTCTTTGGTTAAAGTTCATGTATAGAAAGTATAGAAAAAAAGAATAGGCAGATAGGTCAACATATGCTAGCATTTTAGTTTTCAAACATGGATACAAGGTAATAAATGGTTCAGTCTTTCAAGAGCATCTTGTAAACTAAACTTTAAGTTCCTATATAAATGTGATTGATTGTCTCATGGCGGCAATTTCTTTTTGAAATTAAGCTTACATGGTTGCCATGACCTGATGTTTCTAAAGGCCCTATTCCACCAACAGATCTGACAGATGAAGTGTCGGATCCTCGGGGTAGGCGGGGACCACAGGAATTTCGAGGCATAAATTGCCCCTTTGTCAAGTAGGAGAGACATCACAAGATGTCTCTCCTACTTGACAAAGGGGCAATTTATGCCTCGAAATGCATTGTTTATGAGACCATTAAAATTCATCGTTTTACTTCATTAAACCTGAAGCTGTGAAGCGCCGTCATTCTGGCTCCTGTGGTCCCCGCCTACCCCGAGGATCCGACACTTCATCTACCATTCTCCATTCCCTGATCTCCTGGCTTGGGATCTCGGCATCTACCCTTGGAGCCTAGCTGCTACGGCTACTACCTCTCTCTTCACTGATACAGGTGCATACAGGTGTTGTGTTCTTAGCACAACACCAACAGGTGAGCAGTTTTATTATCAACTTGTTCGACCTACAATCTGTTGTTTACGTTATCACCCTATGGCGCCCTTTCCACCATTTTTTTAGACCAACAGATCTGACGACAGATTATCTGCCAAAAATTTGAAGCCAAACCCAGGAACAGACTATAAACAGAGAACAGGTCATAAAGGAAAGACTGGATTTCTCCTCTTTTCAAATCCTTTCCTGGGTTTGGCTTCAAATCTTTGACAGATAATCTGTCGTCAAATCTGTTGGTGGAATAGGGCCTTAAAAAAGCACACAAGGAAGAACAAATCTTCCATATGTGATGAGAGGGGGCTTAATGAATAACTTACCTGTTTATCTGTGAATGTAAGCCAGAACATCTCTAGGTACCAGTCTGTCTTAGATCTTCTTTGATCCTCCCTATGATGATGTAAGCAGTGGTTGCTACACACACAAACACACACACACACACACACACACACATTTATTTATTTATTTATTTTTTTAATGTATATGTGCCTTTGAATTTTTATGGTATTAGACACTTGATAAAGAGACCGGACCGGTCTCGAAACGCGTTGTGTCGCTGGCATAATTCTTTAAACAAATTTTATGGTATTTTACTTTACTACTACTTCTTGGACCTGCGCCTGTTTTTCATGTCTCGGAGTGGAGAAGCATACTGTTTGTCTTTAATCCCTGTGGGGATTAGTCGGGAGTGGCTGCGGTTTATTCACATGCAGCACAACCTACTCAGGTGAGAGTTCTATGTTCTTCAGCCACTTCAGCCCTGTCTGATTTATGCCATGGAGCGCTGTCTTATATTTTGTTTCATATTACCAGAGTTGACAGGGAGGAGGCTTGGCTGCTCTCAAGATCCAAACTAGTTTGTTATCTAGCTCTTAAATAATTTTAATGAGATTTATGGGAAAATATGTTTATATGGGAAATTCAGTCAGTAACACGTCATGGTCACCTAAAGAGGCCCTGTCATTAAAGGGGTTATCCAGCGCTACAAAAACATGGCCACTTTCTTCCCAAGACAGCCCCAGAATGGAGCTTAATTGCAAACTGCACCTGGAGACAAGAGTCGTGTTGTCTCTGAAAGAAAGTGGCCATGTTTTTGTAGCACTGGATAACCCCTTTAAATCTTAATTTGGGGGGGGGAATGGGGGTTGGCACGAACCACTTATGTGATGTTATAAATATTATCTTGCACTATGTACAGTATGTCCTAGAAACATAGAAAAATAAAAGATTGTCAGCAGAAAAAGACTACTTGGTCCATCTAGTTCATCCTTTTAGTATTTCCTTTCTTCTTATTTTAGCATAGATATATGTTTAACCTAGGAATTTTTTATTTACACCTAGATTTACCAACTACTGTACATCTGCTGGAGTTTTAGGTTGAGACATGATGTGGGCAGGCCTCAGGCGTCCTGCCACTGCTATTAAATGGCTGAATGCCCCTGAGATGTCATGTCTTGAGTCCTGTCTAAGACCAGGAACCGACTGGAGACCGGGGACTGGAGGGGTCCCATCAACCATTTTTGTAGCTTGTCTTTGGACCTGTTCAATTTTATCAATATTTTTGTAGGTGATGTCTCCAGAACCGGTCACATTATTTCAGATGTGGTCATACTAGCGTTCGATACCGTAGGACAGTCATGTCAAACTCTTGCCCGCGGTGCCATTATTTTTCACCCGCTAGGAAATTCAGAGTTTTAATTACATCCGGCCCGCCATGGCTACTATAAACAAGACTATGGGGAGGGCTTGCTACTATATGAGACTATAGGGAGGGCTGGATACTATATGAGACTACTGGGGAGGGCTGGTTACTACATAAGAGACTATGTGGAGAGCTGGCTACTAAATGAGACTACTGGGGAGGGCTGGCTACTACTGTATATAGGAGACTATGGGGGAGGGCTGGCTACTATATAAGAGTCTATGGGGAGGGCTGGCTACTATATGAGACTATTAGGGAGGGATGGCTACTGTAGGAGACTGTTGGGGAGGGCTGGCTACTATAGGGGGGTTGGAGGGGGGTTGGCTATTACATGGGTTGGGGTTTAATCATATTATAACAATTTATCATGTCATTTATCATAGTGCACAGCGCTGGGAGACACACACCATTGACAGTGCCAGGACCACCTCATTAACGTTTCAATAATTATCAAGGTTGACCCGTGACTTTGTCCAATTTTTTAATTTTGGTCCACTGTGTATTTGAGTTTGACACCACTGATGAAGGATCACAATTTCCCTATTCCTACTGGTTTTACCTCTAGCTATACAGCCCAGCATACATTAAAGTGTCACCTCCTTTTTGCATTCTGACATCTCTAGACAGGTGTAAAGGGTAAATTTAGAGGTTTTCATACCTTATTTTATATCATACGTCATGGTGCTTGTTCAAGTAAAAAGTAATCTTTTATCAACTGCAGATTGTGTTAAGTGGGCGGGGCATCGCGGCATTAGCGCCACTTAGCCCCGCCCACAACACCACAGTTGGCCCCCGACCCTCACCGGCCATTGGAACAGGCTGGCTGAAAGGTCTAGACCCCACCCCCTTTACGTCGGCCAACCAATGGGCATCAAGCTGAGATATCTGAGAAAAAAAAAATTAAACTGTATATGTTACCTCTCTGTGCTCCCCAGTGTCTTCCTTTCTCCTCCCAACAGCTGCCAGTACAACGTCAGAGCCAATCTCTGAAGTAACAGGCTGCTCAGCAAATCACTGGCCAGGATGAGACTGCCGCAAGCAGTGATTGGCTGAGAAGATGTATCTTAAGAAACTGGCTCTGAAGTTGTACTGGTGGTTGCAGGGAGTCGGGGAGAGGACAGGAAAAAACAGAGAAGCATAGAGAAGTAACATATACATATATATAAGCTAATTTTTAGTTCTTCTTATCTCTCTTACTAACAGTGAACATAGCTGACTGGTCCTGTAAGGAAAACCTTAGAAGATTGGCTCAGAGATAGATAATCCCTTCAGGCTTGTTGACACTTATGTCATATTTTTCAAAAAGTAGTTAAATAAAACCTAAAGAGACAGAATATTCTTAAAAAAATAAAATAAATAAATAGATGTTGTATCAGTGCTATTACCATACATTATAACAGTGACACATGCTTCTCAGCTCCTCAAGTCCAACTTGTGTTACATGCCGGTTGAAATAGCTCTAGAAAACGAATAGCATACTAGAAAATGTTATGTAGAGAAATGGAAGAGCTCACCTATATAGATGAAGATGATATAAGTACGAGTAGAACATAGGCTACATCTCTCATCTCACTGCTAAAGTGACAACCTAGATTTTCAGCTTGGCCAACCAGACAGTGTGATGCAGAATTTATAAGGAGCTTGTTAGCAGGCCATGCCAGGAGTACAAAGACTAATAGGCTAGTCACTCTCTAAGAGCTGCCATGTAGCACTTCAGGGACAGAAATGATACCATATTGGAAGCCGTTGCCGGGATAATAAAGCAGTCAATGCAGTTAATTTATAATACAGGTCATATTTACAACAAGGTAATCTAATTATACTATACAGGCTTTGGAGCTTAGAAACTCAATGATGCTTTACAGGCATCTGTATTTCTCTGGCATAAAACAAACTTTTTTTTTTTAATTGCACTTTATAGCTGGGTTCACACTATGTATATTTGAGGCTGTATTTGGTCCTCATGTCAGGTCCTCATAGCAGCCAAAACCAGGAGTGGATTGAAAACACAGAAAGGATCTGTTCACACAATGTTGAAATTGAGTGGATGGCCGCCATATAACAGTAAATAACTGCCATTATTTCAATACCACAGCCGTTGTTTTAAAATAACAGCAAATATTTGCCATTAAATGATGGCCATCCACTCAATTTCAACATTATGTGAACAGAGCCTTTCTGTGTTTTCAATCCACTCCTGGTTTTGGTTGCTATACAGCCTCACAAATACAGCCTCAAATATACATAGTGTGAACCCAGCCTTAAAGTGCATAACATTGTCATAGTGAATGAAAGGCAATAAAAACACTTTATGACAGTATATCCTGTTAATTATATGCTACTCCCCAATATTGAAAGGGTTTTGCTGCTGTTCATTTTCTAGGTTTCCTTTTTTTTTAAGAAGTCCGGCGAAAATTTATAATAAAGTATTGTATTGCCCCCCAAAAGTTATACAAATCACCAACATACACTTATTAGGGAAATGTTTACAAAGTGTCCTGTGTCCCTCCGTGTCCCCTTGCCATCATCCTCTCCAGCAGCCACATCCCGCACAGCCCTGGGAGTCGGGTCGTGACATCACCATTTTATCCAGGAAGTTAAGCCTTGATGCAGTAGTAAGCTAAAGGGAAAAAGTACTTTATGTGCCTTTCCCGTAAGTGTCTATTGGGGATTTGTATAACTTTTGGGGGGCAATACAATACTTTAATAAAAATTTTCACCGGACTTCTCCTTTAACCCTTTGAGGACCAAGCCCAAAATGACCCAGTGGACCGCGCCAATTTAAATTTTTGCGCTGTTTTTTTTCTTCTCCCCTTCTAAGAGCTCTAGCAAAAAATAATGCAATATTGTAACTTTTGAGAGGTTTCCATGTCAATGTAATGCACTATACGGTTTAAACAACATGATCCCAATGATTTGCAATTATTAATAAAATGATCCCATTGTGACTCCTATAATGCTTTTTGTGTTTCACCTACGGGCCTGTATGGGATATAATTTTTTGCCCCCTGATATTAATTCTTTATTAATACCATATTTGTGTAGATCCGACGTTTTATCACATTTTATAAAAAAAAAAAATTATGTAACAAAAAAATTGATAATCCTGGCACTTTCCCCCTTCTTTTCGTTTACGCCGTTCACTATATGGGATATTGATTGTTATATTTAAATAGATCAGCCAATTACACACACTATGGTATATAATAGGTTTATTTATATATTTTTATATGTTTTATTTATACTATGGGATAGGGGGGTGATTTTAATTTTTGTTGGGGGAGGGGTTTGGGGGTATTTTTTAAAACATTTTTTCTTTTTCTTTTTTCTTTTTATTAACATGCAATAAATAGATTGCATACACTGCTTATTGCTATGCCGTAGCCATAGCATTGATTAGTGTAATAGGTGCTCCGCTCATTGAGCCTGCCTGTGGCAGACTCAATGAGCAGAGTGACGATCGGACCGCACGGAGGAAGGTAAGAGACCTCTGGCGGTCCGACATAGTTACACTGCAGTGGCCCCAATCAGTAAGTGACAGGAGCTACACCTAAATCGCAGCATTTTATGAGGTTAATGAAAGGCTGAGGCATGATCGGTGCAGCCTGTCATAAATGGTGAAGGCCCCGCTACTGATTGCATCTGGCCCCATTGTGTCCATTCCTGACTTTTTCTATTTTATAAAATACCTTTTTTCCCTAAACTAAACGCCCTTACACAGGCTGATCATTGGCAATGTTGCTAGAAATGCTCCTTCAGCTGATAATCGGCCTGTGTTAAAGTTTCAGTGATCAGTTGTTGGCTAACGGCATATTTTCTGCATCTTCAAAATTTATTGCTGTCTGCCACACATCTCCCTATGTAAACAGAGGATGTGTGGCCAATAATATTTTATGAAAATTTGCGCGGTCTACTGGGTCATTTTGGGCTTGGTCCTCAAAGGGTTAAAGGAGAAGTCCGGTGAAAATTTTTAATAAAGTATTGTATTGCCCTCGAAAAGTTATACAAATCACCAATATACACTTATGACGGGAAATGTTTATAAAGTGCTTTTTTGCCTGCACTTACTACTGCATCAAGGCTTCACTTCCTGGATAACATGCTGATGTCACAACCCAACTCCCAGAGCTGTGCGAGCTGTGGCTGCTGGAGAGGATGATGGCAGAGGGATTGCTCAGTGTCCCTCCAGTGCCCTGTGTCCCTCAGTGTCCCCCTGCCATCATCCTCTCCAGCAGCCACAGCCCGCACATCTCTGGGAGTCGGGGCATAACATCACCATTTTATCCAGGAAGTGAAGCCTTGATGCAGTAGAAAGTGCAGGGAAAAAAGCACTTTATAAGCATTTTCCATAATAAGTGTATAATGGTAATTTGTATAAATTTTGGGGGGCAATACAGTAGTTTAATAAAAATTTTCGTTGGACTTATCCTTTAAATGTCCACAACAGTGATACAGTGATCGTTCATGTGTCACAGCCACACAGTTAATCTTACCTTCTAATGGAGCTGCAAACAAGCAATGATCAGCACTCCCTTGTGTCCTTTCATGGCTCCATATTGGTCTGTGTAAAGGACCTCAACACTTGGAAATTTCTCTTCTTATTGTTTTTTATTCTGTTGTGCCTCTTCTTACTAGAAGTGTATTAATAAATAATCCCTACACTAACACAATTCAATAACTGAGTGACGCAGGCAGTATAGGACACGCCCCCAACTGCTAACAGTCAGTTGATTGTAAAGTCATGCATTTCTAGAAGCCATAATGGAGGAACGGCACAACATGTTTCTATTAGAAAAGATGTTCTGGAATTATACAGTGTATAGTTTATATATAGATTTCGTATTTTTGGAGGTGTGTGTGTGTGTGTTTTTATACATTTCTGCTTATTATGCTTAATAATTCTTTTAATGCAACCTTGATAGAAAACTTATCCAGATCCATTCTGTTAAAAGCAATTATCTCAATAAGGCCTAAAAAAGGCCTAAAAAATGTATATATTGTGTCAGTTTTATCATATGTTTTAGATACTATTTATGCCCTGTTACGCCAATATTGAGCCATCATTATACTGCAAAATATTGGTCTACAGTAAGCCAACCAAGTTCCAGAAGAAATAAAGTGTTAAGTGTGTGTGTGATGAGCTGATTCCATCATGTAGCTATGCCTTCATAACTCGGGTGCATCTTTTTGCTGTCTGGTCTAATTTTACATAGCACTAAAGATGGTAATGATTAATCTGCTATACTATATTTAATTTCTTCTATATCCTTAAATCCAGCAAATGGAATTCTAATTAAAGAGGACCAAAAATAAAAATGAGATGTTGTTATCATTAATAGCTCTGATTTGACACCTTTTTACTATTTAATGAGATGGGCTTCAGTTCCAAAGATATGTGGGTGTAAAGAGTGACAATTTAGGTAATATTCTGATAAGTGTGAACTTAATTTTCTTAATGGAAGTGAATATCAGGTCAGTATACAGTCAGGGTGTGTCTATGCCTAATATAAAACATTTACATGCCTATCATGTGATATTTTCTTTCATTAATTACATTAAGTTTGCACCAATTTATCAACTGAATTGTTAAACTATAAACCTGTACACATCCTAAAAACAGATGGGAGTATTAAAAGAGTATTAAAAGGTTTGTAATTAGGGCACCCTTAGCTATTTCATGGTATTAATTTTATATTTTTGGGGTTGTCTTCAGGTCCTCTTTAAATACATAAGATGTTCCTTGAAGTAATGATAATGGGTTTAAAAAGTAAAGCATACTATACACTAGAAACATACGCAAAATCATGAATTCACTATAAAATGTACACTACAGCAGATGTACAGCCCTGAGCAGTGTGAAACAATTTCGAGGCAACTGCTCATTTATTCACTCTAAACCAAAGCTACACAGTGTGAATTGCAAATCACATGCAAAAGCTGTAAAAAACATAGCCATTGCTCTTTTTATACTCTTGGTGTCTAAGCTCTGACAATTATAAACCTTTATTTATACCATAACTGATTGTGGATATTATGTATTGTGGAGAGGTTGGGCAAAGGGGTAGTGGCTCTCCTTAAGGAGAGCTCGTCATAAAGAATGAGGAAAGTCACTACCCCTTTGACCCGTGTAGATAGACCTCTCACTAGCCAGTCAACACCCTGCTCTGCACTGATGAGGGGCAAACACCCCAAAATAGCTGTCTGCAGATGGAAAATCTGTCCTTTTGGAGAGATTGGCTTGGCATAAAATCCCTAGTCAATGTTCTAAGGCTCCTTGATTGAGCGAGACTTGACTTGAAGGGACATTGAGAGCTATTTTGCATATCCTTCTAAGCATACATAGTAATTAAAACTATAATGTTACAAAAATGGTGCTAATATTTTTTGTTCTCAAAACAAAGGTTTTTGAGAACAATGGATTTGTTTTATCTCTGTTCCAGTACAGTGAATGGCCCAGAAATAAGCGGCAATGCTGTATGCATTATAGTCTCCACTTGCTGTATTGGCTGGGCCTGGAATGCTGCTTCAGCTTCACAACAACAGGTTCACAACAGTGTACTGTACAAGAACAGGAACTTGAAACAAATCTATCAGAGTAGCTGAAATAGTAATGAAGTGAATCTAAAATAAATGTGCAGTGCAGGTCACCTTGCAGGTGGATGATATTTGTTAAAATTCCATCCACCAGTCTACTACTGTAAATTACAGTGGGTTAGTAAGTGGCAAATCCAGTATACCAGTATAAATAATACTAGACTATACTATGCTAAGATCAATATCCCCCCATGCAGTGAGCATATATTGGTAGATATCAGTTCTGCTCAGGCTCTGATGACTGTACAAATGATGACAGTACACTTATATTCAATTACTCACATAGGATGTTTTCTCTCATCACAATTGTATGTCCACTTTCCTTTTTCTTTTCCATCCATCCACAGCTATTCTAAGCATAGGTCCCCACTGTGCTCCCATACAACAGTTAGGCCCTTCTGCACCCCCATATAATTGGTAGGCCCCCTTTGTACCCCAATATAATATTTAGGTCCACAGGTTCCTTTATACAACAGTTAGGTCCCTCTGTGTCCCCATATAGTAGTTAGGCCACCTCTGTTCCCCCATATAGTTAGGCCCTTCTGTGCCCTATATAACAGTTGGGTCCTTTGTGACCCCATATAGCAGTTAGACCTCTCTATTTTCCAATATAGGGGTAAGCCCCTCCCATGCCCTCATATAGTTATTATGTCTTTGTGTGCATGTAGGCCGCTAGTACTGTAGGTAGTATCATGTGCGCTTACCCCTTGTAGGTAATCCCACATGTAAGCATCCTCCCTTTTTGTAATATGAAAGAAATACCCATACTCACCTGACTCCCTGCAGCCCACCGGCATCTATTGCTCCCTGATCTGCAAGTGACATCACTCAAGTGTTGGAGCACTTGGAAAAAGATTGACCTATTGTAACTGCAGGCATAATGTTGCTTGAGGCCTTGTGATTGGCAAGCAGTGAGCCTGTGTCTCTTCACTTCAGCAGAGTGCCTAATTTACCTGTAAGCACTTATTAGGATTATAATCACATAAGGGGGGTTGGCATCTAACACGACAATCTCAAACAGTTGCCCACAAGCGCACACCTCTACATTAGTCCAGGAGTATTAGAGCTCCCCATGTGCCCCCAGAGAAATCTACGCCAGCATACTTTAAGGGGCCACACTCCCTTCAAGTGATTATAGCACTGTGTCTCTTACTTGTCTTAAGTGTGGTCTAACCCTGCCTACCTACTACTGATTGAAAGCTCTCTCTATTACTGTGCACAGGGAGTAAGCTGTCAATTAGCAGTAAGTGGAGGATGGAGCTCATGAATACTGAGAGCATCAGAGTGCAAATTGAGAAGTGACAAGTCCCCATAATTTAGTGTCTGCTACTACTTCATGCTGCCCTCAGATAGGGCAGCATGAACCCAGTGACAGATTTCCTTTAAAGTTCAGTTCCATATCCCATTTTTATCCTAATTGTCAAAGCACCAAGGTTCCTGTTGGGTCCTCCAAGACCAGGCAGACACTCATCGTAGCCACTAATTGATAGAGATCCAGAGGGAGAATAAAGCAAAGAAGGAGCTGAGAAGGTCAGTCATACGTTCTCTTGCTGTGTAGTTGTCAAGATGGAAGCTCTGTACATAAGAATCAGTGAAACACAGGAGGGCAAAGCCTAGTAATAGATAAACCATTAAAATAAAAACCACTACTTTTCATAAAGTAGCAAGTAACCACAGCACAGTTATTTTTGTAGAGCTTCAGGAACTCCAGGTAGAGGTTAAAAAAAAATGAAACTTCTGCAGAAGCATATAGCATTACTTACCTGTCTATCCCAGTTTTGAAACTACCAAAAATCCATTTTTTTGGGGGGGTGGGGGGGGGGGGGGGTCTGCATTGTGTTTCTGTCCTTCCTGGTGGAGCAGTTCTCAGAATTCAAAGCTTTTCCTCAGCTGATCATCATAGTCCCCCACCCATCACAGTCAGTACAATTAGTGCAGCAGCTGCTTCTGGATGGTGGATCACTCAGAGGGGAGAGCAGAAGAAGCAAGAGACAATGTGGATTTGCACAGGGGCCTTTTTTTCACTTCCTGGATTTCTATCAGCTACCAGAGTGGCAGAACCGTACAGATACGGTAATACATTGTATAGACACATCTATATAACTTTTAATGTACTTTTAATAGAAAACAAGTTTTTCTTATCCGGAGTTCCCCTTTAAGGAATCCAATGTACAGTCCATTTTGATGCATTATATGGAAGATAGATAGATAGATAGATAGATAGATAGATAGATAGATAGATAGATAGATAGATAGTGTAACTGCTTTTCCATTTACATGAAGATGTCTTAAAACTGTGCTACAAAGTAAACTGGCAGCTGTAGCAATTATTTCCCTGGTGTATTTTAACACTATGCCAACTCGGTTTCAGTATAAAGATATCACACAGCATGTCTTACATTTTTCAATAAATGAGCTTGAAAGTGTGATAGCAATTTCAGAAACAGATCAGTGCTCGTGAAGAGGTAAAAATATACTAAAATCCAAGACCTGTGTAAAAGCAATTTCTGTTAATACAATCTTTATGGCTTTCATAAAGGTATAAGGTGTCAGATTATGGCTTATACTAGACAATACTAATAATGTGCTTAAAGTGAATGTTCACCTTTGAACATCTTATAATTTGCAGATTTAGTGCTAATTATTATTTTTTATTTATTATTTAGTGTTTCCTTATAACCAAGCGATCCAAATCCCAGTCAGAGAAATGTAGTCACAGCCAACACTAGAGGAAGCTTACTGTTGTCTGTTTATATATCCAATTAAATAATAAAAGGTATGCAGTGAGCTCCCTCTAGTGGTGACCACTCTTTACAATTATCTTGTGCAGGGAATTTAAAGCTCTTAATGAGAGAGTTCTGGTTACTCTGGTTGTGAATATATTTAGATTTAAAAAATAAATAAATAAAATGCATTTCTCAATCCTAGGGTCATATATAAAATCACTTTACTCCCTGACATCATGATGCTGTAAATTACAAGGGAAAAAAATCAGTTTATGCACTGTTACAGCACTCTTATAAGCATTATTAATCAAATAGAACAGTTTTATGATACGCAGTTTTGTCCACTTACACCTGTATGCATTTATCATATACATAACACCTGCAACCTTAGGCTAGGTTCAACCCCACTTTGGCCATGCAGTTACTTAGTAAAATTCATTGTCCGATGGGCTGTTCACACCACAGTTGGTGCCCATACCAGAAGATTGTTGCAGCATATACACAAAAATCTAGTCCTAACATACATGGCTGTTTGACATTTAAATATATTTGAGTATTCTGGGGATTTTTCCTTTCTTTTAAATAGGCTCAACTTTTGCTAGGAGGAAAGAAGGACAGTCACGTCAATGTGCCATGCCCCTAAAGCCACAGCCCCTATAGCCACATCACCTATTACCATCATATGAGAAACAGATGTTATCACCACATCTTTACCACATAGTAACATACACCCCCATACCATAACTACATAACATCCACTAAACAAAGAGCAGTACTCTCCCTCAGCATTGACCATAAAGCGGTAGATTAGACTGTACACAGGCTCTGCAGACCTTATAGGTGATTGTATTATTATTATTATTATTATTAAGATTATTATTATTATTATTAGAATGCCCTCTCTTCTTTTAGGTCTGTATACAATTTACCTTTTTATACCCACCTATTTTACAGAACATATGCCAAAAGGTCAATTGTATACAGACCTATAAGAAAAGAGGGCCACCTGTTAAAAAAAAAAAATCTCAATAAATCATGAAATTGTTTATCTGTTGGGCAGGCACTTGTAATATACTGTACCTTTGGTGGTATATTAACCTAGGTGTCATTATAATTTAGTTTTCACCTTATTAGGTGGATCAGTAAATCCCTTTTGCCTAGACAATGATGGAGGGACAGATTTGTCCATTTTTCCTGTGTAGTGAATCATGCTGAAGTCATCGTCTATTATTCACCCAACAGAATACCAAGCACGAGAAAGCACAAAACAAGAAAGCAGGAAGTTTTTGATAAGCCAGTGAGTGCTGGGCTTAAAGACTAAGAGAGAGAAAATCTCAAATAGTGGATTTTATATCAGCATGTATCTGATAGGCAGATTTATAGGAATTTTTTCTTCCTATTTATTACTGTTGTGCATTTCCTTCCATGCTTATTTTAAATCCGTTTGCTAGCAAATCCTGCTGGGCTTTGCACTTTACAAATCTCTTGCATAATAAACATTGTTTGTCTTAAACTTTTCTCCCAACATTGAAGAAGATCAATGATAGCTGGGCATGGCTTCTATTCATTCTAACAAAATCTACCTGATTAAAAATTACACTCACAACACTTTGAGTCAGCTATTTACTACAGCTATCTAGATATACAAAATACTCAAGAACAGACGTTAGGAGCATGTATCACAGTTAAAAAGTGTGTACTGATGTTCAGCTAAAATCAAACATCTATAGCCCCCCACTACAATAAACTAGTGACTGGTCAGTACTACACATCTGTCAGGTTAAGCACTGTAGTGCTTAACCTGTAATGTTCTGGTAATCATAGAGGAATTTGGAATTGAAAGTGACTTTGATATTGTTCTTTTAACAATAGCTTTATTCCAGTGTCATTGTCGATATCTCCTGGGATATGACTCAACAAAAGAAAAGATTACTTTGGTTTTTATTTTGTAGCTAGTTCTCTTTCAACCGCAATAGGGATTAGCCTTTAAAGCATAGGTGGATTGACTGCTGCCTCAAACATTAGTTCTGTGACATCCCCTTCAACTGTGTATTCCTCAGATGGTGACCTTTTTTTTTGGTGGTAGGTAATTCCATTTTTGCATTTGCTATTGTTAACTGTGACTAGGGTCATTGTACTTTTTCTTAACCTCTTTATGTCACAGCCAATTTTTATTTTTGCACTTTAAAATTAAAACGAAAAAAAAAAAAAAAAAAATAATACATTTAAAATTGCTCTGCTATGATCCTTATATATATTTTTTTATTGTTTTTCTGTGGGGTTGTGTGAGGCATTACTGTGCCATTTTCTGTATCTTGCTTGCATATATGCGACTTTTCGATCACTTTTTATTATTTTGGTAGGGCAATTTTTGGTAGGGCAATTTATCTATTGCCATGCAGCCTGGAAAGGCATAGCATATCAGCTCTTCCCGATCTCTCTGTGGGGAGCTGATCCGACCACTGGACCACTAAGGAAAGGTAACCGACGTCATTTTAATGCCACTGTTTTAACTATGTTAATGGTTAAGTAGCCAGCATGGAGAATTGATCTGTGCCAGCTACTTGCAGTGGCCCCTAGCTACTGGTAGCAGCCAGGGGTGGCTGGTATAGGGAGGGGTCAGGTTGGAACCCCTTTATAACCTCCTAATGGCAAAACACCATAAATGTAGGCTGTGGTGCTAAAAGGGGTTAAACATTTGAGGTTAAAATAATCAAAAGCATTGATTATTCTTTTAAAGGGGTAGTGCAGTGCTCTAAAATTATTCACAGAATAACACACATTACAAAGTTTTTTTTTTTTTTTATTAGTCAACTTTTTATTTTTCATAACAAAATATACAATACAAACAATTTAAAAAAAAACCTTATATTCCCAACCCTACCCCCCTACCCACCCTACCGAAGGGACCAAAGAGAGAGAGAAAGAGAAAAAAAAAAAAAAACAATATTACTGATAATACTCTTCATATCTAGTTCTACACCTCTCCCAATGCACAATGCTAGGGACTTCAGAACTATTCCACTTTCTTTTTAGCAATAATCTGGCATAAAAAAAACCATCTCAACATTCTCTTCACCGTTTTTCTCCCCTTTCTAATCCCCCCAGAATCACCCAACACCGCAAGAAGCGGAGACGGTACCAGTTTTATTTCAAATGCTTCATTAATCTCCTTATAAACCTCTAACCAATAATTTGAGGACAGACCCACAACATATGCAAAAAATCGGAATCATCAGTACCACATCTTGGACACTTTCCATCCTGCCTTTTCTTAATCCTATTTAAAAAAGCTGGGGTGTAATACAACCTATGATTGATATTAAATTGAATCAACTGGTGATTGCCCGACCTGGACACCAACCTCACATTCTGATAAATATTACTCCATTGCTTTTCGCTAATTGGTCCCAAGTCATTAACCCACTTCCTTTTACTATTATATCTTACATCTCCCATTCCCTTTAAATAAGAATATACATAAGAGACCACTTTAGTTTTAATTGTCCCCTTTATCATTTGCTCAACCAAGGTGTCCAGGTCGAACTCCACCTTTTTCAACCATATTGTATTTTCCAAAGCATGGCACAGCCTCATATAATCAAACCAAATATTATCAGGTAACTCATATTCACCCTTTACCATATTCCACCCCTTAAGATGACCGTTTACATAAATGTCCCCTAACCTTAGAATTCCCACTCTCACCAGGTTGTCCAGAGCTCCCATCTTCCAGACTTCATGAATACTCTCATTCCACCATATAGGGGTGAACTCAAAAATGGACCTTAGGTTTAAGAAACTCTTTAACATCTCCCAGGACCTAAGAGCAGTTCTAACCAGGGGTAGTTTTCCCATCTCACCATTCCTCCAAACTCCCATTTCTAAGATCTCATATAAATTATATAAGCCAGCATGCTTATTTTGCCACAGCCGTTGGAAGAAACAGCTACCACTTCCCTTTACCAGCCAGAAAATTTGCGACGCCAAAAATTAAACATTCAAGTCCGGAAAATCCATACCTCCTTTTATTTTGGGAAGAGAAAAAATTTCCTGCTTTATTCGCGCCCTTTTCCTCCCCCAAATCAGGAAATTAATTACAATCTTAACCCTTTTTAAATAGCTGTCCGGCAACCAGATCGGGGCCACCCCAAAAACATATAAGAACTTAGGAAGGCAAACAGTTTTAAACAACACCATCCTATCAACTCTAGAAATAGGTAACTTTTGCCAAACCACACTCTTTCTACCTCTTCTAATATACTTCTCAAATTCAGCTCATTAAACTTCTCCAGATCCCTTGACACCCTTATACCTAAGTATCTAAAGCTACCATTTTCTTGTAAAACTTTCAACTGCGGGAAAGAAAAATCCAACCCCCTACCCAACGGCATTAGAGTTGACTTACTCCAATTAATACTTAACCCTGATACATATCCTATCTCTTCAATCAGTTCCATAACTAATGGCACACTTTTTGGGGGGTCCTCCAAAAACAACAGCACATCGTCTGCATAAAGGGACACCCTGTCCCCTTCACTACTCGCACCAAAACCTTTTATATTGGGGTTTGATCTAATTAATTGAGCCAGAGGTTCAATACTAAGGGCGAAGAGTAAAGGGGAGAGGGGGCAACCCTGTCTGGTTCCCCGGCCCAATGGAAAAAAATCAGATCTCTCTCCATTAACCAAGACCGCTGCCTTAGGATTCTTGTACAAAAATTGCACTAACTCAATAAATTTAGGACCTATCCCAAAGCGCTTCAGCACTTCCCACAGATATCCCCACTCCACCCTGTCGAATGCCTTTGTGGCATCTAAGGACAGGATGGAGTGGAAACGCGGAGCACCGACCAATTGTATATTCTCAAACACCCTTCTTATATTATATTTGGCCATTCTACCCGGAATAAATCCGCATTGATCCTCATGGACCAACCCGGAAATTACTTTCTGCAACCTAGATGCCAGAAGTTTAGCCAAAATCTTGGCATCCACGTTCATCAAAGATATAGGACGATACGCATCCTGAGCTAATTTGTCTTTCTCAGGCTTTAAAATAAGGGATATAGCTGCCTCTTCCATTGAAAACGGTAACCGCCCAGTCCCAACCGAGGATTCTATTACCTCCAACAGCTTAGGCAAAAGAAAATCACGATGCCTCCTATACAATTCATAAGGCAAGCCATCCATACCTGGAGCAGTATTTCCTGGGGAGAGATTCAACGCATTATTCAGTTCTTCTAAAGTTATCTGAGCATCTAGCTCCGCCTGTTGATCTGGATTTAATCTAGGGAAACAGCATTTGTCAAGTACATTATTCACTTCTTCCATTGAAATATCATGTTCAGGTGTATATACATTTTGGAAGTAAGCCCTAAACTGACCTAATATCTCTGGAGTATCATTAACAATATCCCCCGAATCTGTTTTTATTGCATGGATGTCCCTGGTCCCCAACTGGTTTTTCACAATGGCCATTAAGCCTTTATTAGGAACACCGGACTCCAAATAATATTTCTTTCCCCAAAAAGCCATCTGGTTCTTTGCTTTCTCTAACAAATATTTATCCAAATTTAGCTTAGCTGTATCTAACTGTAACTTAGCGTTCTCCGAGCCATTCCTCTTGTACTCCTCCTCCCCCAACCGCAACTCTTCTTCTAATTTCTTTTCTCTAACCCTATATCCCTTTTTCAAATTAATAATTATTCCATAATATTTCCCTCTAATTACCGCTTTTAGTGTATCCCAAACCACCTGTGGAGATGCTGAATTAACATTAATATCCCATATTTCCTCAAACTCTTTTCCCAGATCTCCTACATTAGGAATAAGATTCAACCAGTGACCATTTATTCTAATATTAAATATACTACTTATACCCCCTGTGTATAGCTCAAACATAAGCGGTACATGGTCCGAAAGACCTTTATTTAAGTGTTTAACATTTTTAACTTTCTGTGCCATATTCCCATTCACAAACCCTATATCTATTCTTGATAATGTACCTTTTTCCCTATTCAAACAAGTGTACTCCCTTTTCTCTGGGTTCCTATCACGCCAAATATCAAGCCGTGTTCCACCATCATATCCCCCATTACCGACTTATGTAAATTTAAAACCACCCTATTCCCTCTGAATCTATCATTCTCTTTATGCATTACTGCATTGAAATCACCCATAACTAAAACTGGTGCGTTTGGAAACTTTTTTGTAAATAAAAATAACTGTTCTAAAACAAAAGAGTTAAAGTGAGGAGGAATATAGACGAACGCCAGGACGCATAATAACCTTTCTAATTTACAAAATAGAAAAACAAATCTACCATCTACATCAATCTTTTTTTCCAGTAGTTCCCAGTTGATTTTTTTATGTATTAATACCGTTACCCCCCTAGAATAACTAGAGTACGTGTCATGATATTGATCTGCCCACCATGGCCTGCTCATTCTATGCTCCATATCACTAGAAAAATGAGTTTCAATCAGGCAGACCACAGCCGGCAGATAACGTCTTATATAATCCAAAACCCCCACTCACTTTCGCCTATCCCCTAACCCACGTACATTCCAAGAAATGACCCTAGTTACCGACATCTATCCAAAAAAAGAAAAGAAAGGAGAAAGAAGAAAGAAAAAAAAAAAAAAAAAAACCCACACCCTCCCTATCAGACCCCTCCATCCCCCATCCCAAACCCACATCCCCACCCCCACCCCTACATATGACCCGTTGTCCTATTTGGGTCTCCACACCTGAGTATACATCCTAGATACCTCTAAACCATAATATTATCTCAAACTCCTTTTTGATCAAGCCAAGTAGTGGCCTCCATTGGTGAAGAAAAAAACCAAACCTTGTCATCAAATTGATCCCTGAGTTTAGCTGGGAACAGTAAAGAATATTTAATCCCCTTCTGCTGTAATCTTTTCTTAACCTGCAGGAATTCCGCTCTCTTTTTTTGTGTCTCATATGCATAATCAGGATAGAAATAAACCTTGTTATTACCATACTTAACCTCCCCTATCTCTCTTATCAATCTTAGCACCATCTCTTTGTCCTGGAAGGATAAGAACTTGACCAGAACTGCTCTGGGATATCCGCCAGGCGGGGGGGGGGGGGGGGGGCTTCCCTGGCACCCTGTGAGCTCTCTCTATACCATACTTTACAACACTGCCTTTTGGACCCAAAATGGACCCCAACCATTTCCACAAAAAATCCAACATTCCCTTTCCCTCCACTCCTTCAAGCAGACCCACTATTCTGATATTTGCCCTCCTTGAGCGATCTTCTAGATCTACCACCTTCCTTTTCAGTATCTCATTTTCTTTGACCAAGGTCTCCACCTCTCCCTGTATCTTAGTCCAAGGAGCTAATACGGGTTTCTGCCTCCTCAAATCTCTCTCTAACCTTATTCAGATCTGATCTCAGCAAACCGATATCTGTTCCAATCACTCCCACTTGATCAGCAACGGCAGCGATGGAAACATTACATTTGTCTATAGCTGTTAAGATGTCTGATAACCATGGGGGCTGACCCTCCCCCCCCCACTCACCACACCCTCAGCTTTTTTACCACCGCCAGGGGAATTGAACAATTTATCTATCTTCCCCAAACTTTTCCTGTTTAGGACTACTGTTTTTGTTATTCCTTTTTGAGGCCATTCTACAGTTCTGATAACAGTTAAAAGAGCACAATAAACCAAAAGCTCTGGTTCAATATACAAGCCTAGAGGAGGGAAAGCGATATGTCAGTTGTTCACAGAGGTCACACACAGGGCAAGCAATGCAATAAATCCCCCTATTTCCAGCAAACCAGAGATACCCCTTCAAAGATCACTTTTCCCACCTATCAATTTAAATATAACTGCACAATAGAATGAGAGGGGGGGGGGGGGGGAAGAATCTTCAAAGCACAGTTTATAATATCACAGCTCCAATATAAAATACACAGAGCAGTTCTCCAACAGGTTAATTCCACTTTGAACAACAGTTCCTTTTCCAGCGCAGAATACTTGGATCCAGTTATAGCAAAGTCAAGCAAGGAAGAAAGTTAATACTTCATCAGAATTCAAATTCCGTTCCCTCGCACATGGCAGTTTGTTAGTCAATATAGCAAATGGGAAGAGAAAAGAAATATATATTTTCTACCAGCACAGTTCCTGAAATTTTTTTCTCTTCACTTTCAACAAAGTAATTTCAACGAAACAAGTTCCATTTATTACCCAGGCTGCCAGGGACAACACCGGAGGAGATCCTGCCACAATCCCTCACGGTGTGACCCCAGCACTTTCTGCAATGCCCGTTTTATGCACCAAGGGAAAAAAACCCGGGATGCACTGCCACCCCCCCCCCCCAACAAATCACCTCTTTTTCTTCCCCACACAGGCTGCCAACCTTCCAGGAGCTCGTTGCTAAGGGTAGCCCATGAAGAGACACTGCCACCGTCTCCACATGCACATCCCCAGCACTTTCCCACAATATATACGATGATCCAGACAAATCTCGGGTGCACTGCCACATACACCCATACAATCTCCATTGCCGCCTGATGGAGGAAAATCAGGAGGGCTCGTTTAACAGTCTACCTCTCCCATTAAATAAACGGAACAATCCTCCTCTCATTAGACTGGCTTGGTCTCCGAACATGCACCCAGCGGACCCTGCGAGCGGGTATCTTAGTCACAATCAACTTCCAGCGGCAGTTTATCAGCCGGATCAGCCCCAGCACCGGGAGGAAGCAGTCCCCTTACCCCGTCCGGGAGTTTAACTTAAAAACCGCAGGGCACCACGAGTCAGCCGCACTCTTTCTGTCAGGGAGCAGCGGCTCCGTCCCAGCACGTCCTTGACCCGGATCCAGCTCTCACGCCGTTCAGCTCCCGTCACGTGTCCGGAACTGCCAAATAGGAGCTCCACCGCTCTCGCTGTGTCTCGGCTGCATGCCGCGCCACTCTCCACCACCCGCAAGGCCTCTTGGGAACACCAACTTCACATCAGGTCAACAACCACCAAAGATCATCACCGGCCGGCTTCCTGCTAAACGCCCAGAAACAGCATGGGTTCCGGGCTAGACGCCAAAGCCAGACACCGACCACCACATGGCCTTTCGCGGATCTCCGAGGTACGCTAGGAGAGGCGTGTATTAGCTCCGCCTCATACTCCGCCTCCTCCACATTACAAAGTTATACAACTTTGTAATGTATGTTATGTCTGTGAATCGCCCCCTTCCCCGTGTCCCACCACCCCCACCCGTGTACTCGGAAGTGTGTGGTGCATTATACATTGCCTGATCCGTGTCGAGCCCGTGCACCATCTTGTGTGGCCGCGTCATCAGCCGCTGAGCCGCGATTGGCTGAGCATAACTGTGCTCAGCCAATCGCAGCTGAGCACAGTTATGACGCAGCGGAGGCGGGGGGGGGGGGGCGGCGCCAGCGATTCGTCTGTCTGTCCGAAGATTACGTTTGGCACAAGATGGTGGACGGGCTCGACACAGATCAGTTAATGTAAAATGCACCACACACTTCCGGATACACGGGCGGGGTGGTGGGACATGGGGAAGGGGGCGATTCACAGACATAACATACATTACAAAGTTGTATAACTTTGTAATGTGTGTTATTCTGTGAATAATTTTTTTGCGTCGCACTACCCCTTTAAGAAGTATTTAATACAATTTGCAATAGAATTGTCATGTAGGAGGTGATTAGGAGCTTCATAATCAATCCCTTGAACATGATTCCCACCCTTTCAGCCTGTCGAATACTGGTTCATAAATAGAACTTAGCCCAAAACTAGGCAAATATTCCAATTAAGGCCTTTGATAAATTTCGCCCCATGTCTGTAGGAAACTAGGCACTGCTCACCTGCCCAATAGCATCCCTACAGTCAGGCATGGTGGTGGCAGCATCATGCTGTGGGGATGGTGTTCAGCAGATGGGACAGGAAGACAGGTCAGGACTGAGGGAAAGCTAAATGGAGCAAAAGACACACATATTCTTAATGAAAACCTGATCCAGAGTGCTCTGGACCTCAGACTAGGCCACAAGTCTGTTTTCTAACAAGATACAGCCAAGTCAACACAGCAGCAACTTAGGGACAACTTTATTAAAGGGAACCTGTCACCCCCCTTGCCGGGGTGACAGGCTCCCGACCCCCCGTTAGAGCCCCATATACTTACCTAATCCCGCCAGGTCCCGTTTCTGGAGGTGGTCGGGTGATGAAGATCTCAGCCGCTGCAGCCCGGCACGCGCACTGAGAGATGAGTCCAACACCCATAGAGAATGACAGGAGAGTCCAGCGCTCCGTCATTCTCTATGAGCGTTGGACTCATCTCTCAGCGCGCGCATCGGGCTGCAGCGGCTGAGATCTTCATCACCCGACCACCTGCAGAAGCGGGACCCGGAGGGATTAGGTAAGTATAGAGGGCTCTAACGGGGGGTCGGGAGCCTGTCACCCCGGCACGGGGGGTGACAGGTTCCCTTTAATGTTCTTGAGTGTTCTACCCAGAGCCCTGAATTGAAGCCAATTGAACATCTCTGGAGAGATGGTCCCTGTCCAATCTCAGTGTCTGTAGAGAAGAATGTCAGGAAAGCCCCAAGTGTGCAAAGTGTTTGGGGCAGGACTGCAACATAATAAAATGTGAAAAAGTTGTAGGGTCTAAAGTAGAGATGAGCGAACATCGAGCATGCTCGAGTCCATTCTAACCCGAACTTTCGGCATTTGATTAGCGGTGGCTGCTGAAGTTGGATAAAGCCCTAAGGCTATGTGGAAAACATGGATATAGTCATTGGCTGTATCCATGTTTTCCAGACAACTTTAGAGCGTTATCCAACTTCAGCAGCCAACGGTAATCAAATGCCGATTGTTCGGGTTCGGATGGACTCAAACCCGAACCCGGTTCGCTCATCTCTAGTCTAAAGACTTCCCAATCGCATGATTGATAGATAGATAGATAGATAGATAGATAGATAGATAGATAGATAGATATGTTGTATGTGTTATATGGCTATAATATTCATTGCTATATTGGACCAATTGTATTTTATAACTTAATATTATCCCAGTCTTCTAGCAGATGTATAGACTGAGCTACTGCCTGTAGCTCTACAATTCTGCACACAAAATGTTATGTGTGAAAGCTAGTCTATTTTTATTCTTCACATGCTGGGTATTGTTTGTTACCTAAAGGTATTCTATGTATGTATATTAAATATTGAATTAATTATCATCCAGAAAAATAACATAACAGTTGGCAGGTGACAAAACATCAACTTCACAAATGTTTTCCTTTTATTCTGAATGTGAGATAGAAAGTTATGTAACTATGTTTTAATCAGCAACCGCTCGGATATAAAAAGTGTGAGTTTATGAAGTGTGTATGTTTATGAAGTCAAATAAAATATGGATAACATATAAGTACCCATGTGTTATGTAGTTACATATTTTTCTTGAGCTCACACAGCTTATCAGACCTTTCTTTAGTATCAAAGCAATTCAGATACAACTTGTATTATAGATCTACATTAAGGAATACGACTCATTACTGTCAAACAAAACAAATGTACTTGCCTATATGGCATCGATGGGCTCATTTGATATCTACAGTATGTGACCTTTGTGTCAATACATCTATGATGTTCCATTCAGAGTGCTTTATGTTCATTTACAGCTTATGGTGAATGTATATATGTTCATTTATAATACACTGGACTTTAGTCCCTACTTTTGATATCTTCTCCATGTAATCCCATCATCCCCTTTCCTGACCCTTACCCTTTCCTCATTAGATATTGGTATCTCAAACCAATATATATCCTCACCAATATATATATCCTCACTGTGTACCTATCTATATTCTTGACAAAGACCCTATGATAGGGTTGAAACATTGCACCCCTGAACCCTAATAGCTTAATAAACTTCACGTTGCTCTTCTACGGATGCTGTAGCAATTCTTCTTCTTCATGTCATAGAGATGTGTCAAAAGTTTTGATCAGTCAGGTTCTGGGTGTTCAGACCCCCACATAATGCTAGATACATTTGGAAGAAGTGTGCGGCTGAGCACTTCACCCCCCCAGCTATAATTTGTCCCCATCTTGTTGCATAATTAGTTAGGCTAACAGTGAAGTCTGTCTTATGCAGACAGGCTGTATCCTAGTTTTCCATACAGCCATAGGGCAGCATTACTCTTCTCTACATAGAGCGAAATGCCAAGCATTTGGGGTTTTATCAAACCCAAACCTACTGCAAATTTGCTCATCTCTAATAGTATTTTAAAGCCCAAAGTAATGAAATAAGGAAACTCCAGCTTTTTGCACTTAAGGGGCTTGAGGAAGCCTCTGTGACACTTTGCATAGGAGAACAAATGTGTTTTTCTATGTTCTATGAGACATATATAAGAAAGGTTCCATGGGTCTCCATGCTCTGACCTAAAGTCTCACATGTTAATTATATTTGCGCTCCCCCCCTGTTGCACTGAATTTTTTATTTTATTTTTTTCCAGACAAGTTCACACTATGTATAAATACATTAAACAACGGCCGTAGTTGCAGGTTTGCAACCACGGCCTTATTTAATAAATTTACCTATCACGTTCATTGCTATGGAATCCAGGCTGGAGTGTATACTCCGGCCAGGATTTCTTGTGGCTGCACCGAAAACTGACATGTGAAAAGACTGACAGAGCAGAAAATGTAAAGTGTGCCTCTGTCTACAATGGTTAATTGGAACATGGGCACACCCGAATGCATCCGCATCCCAATTAAAAAGAAGTGAAGTTCATCCGGCCAGTACTGCAGTATCGTGCGGGATGAACTTCCCCGACACTGGCTGTTCTGTGACAGGACCATGTCACAGAACAGATAGTGTCATACACAGTGTGAACCCGGTCTAAAAGTGTTTCGAACTTTTATTGTGGTATCATACGAACACTATAGGTAACTGTTTTATGGACACTAATGGCTAAATTAGTGTACGTGATCTACATGTGTTTGACTTTTGTTTTGTATATATGTGTATATAATATTGTAATGAACATACAGTTTGTTGTGGCACATGTATAAGTACTCTGTCCTGGATGAGTGGTATTAAAGTCAGAGGACAAAATTGCATTCCCAACTCCAACATGCTCCAACATTACTTAAAAAAAGAAGAAAGCTTTGGTCATGCTTTCTATCAAGTGCAGCCAAAAACTTTGGATGAAAGAGCATGATATAAAGAAGACCCGAAAGGTATTGGGGCTGGAGATGTTTAAACAAACTATTATTCTAGTCTATATGTAAAAAAATGAGTGTATGATAGGGCATTATGAATCATAAATATAACTGTTTAAGGCATGTGTATAGGCTAAGCCAAGCCATACTGTCTGGAACAGGTCTACCAGCTGGAGATGTAAGTATGTATAGCCAAGCTCTGCCATGAATAGGGACCTATTGCTTGCATACTTTATCCTGTTGGTTTATCTCACTAACAACCGGTACAGCACATAATCACATATTGTAGTTAGCCATCAATTGTATAATGAGTCACATCGTCCTCAATGATAAGATTTGCCTCTAAAAAGTCTTTCTACAACTTTGTATAAAAAGCTATAATTTCTTTGTGTTGGAATGATGACTGCATAGGATGCTGATGAGTCCGCAAGGTTAAACAAGTACTTCAAAGGAGATGCAGGATTTCAGTGCCACCTCTGATATCATTCCTATTACGATGGGACCACAGCGGTCTGGTGCATTATGTGCAGATTTTCATAGCTCTCTAAATCCAAGTAACTTCTGACATAAATTACCACCTACTCACCTCTGCATTAGCAGTTTTCAAGAAGCGGAGGCAGACTGTTTTTTTGTATGGATATAAGAGAATGCTTCATGCAGAATGATTGTTATTATGGGAATAAACTACTCTATATTGGAAGTAACAGTGCATCAGGGAAATGCAGTTTATCCTTTAAAAGGTACTCTTTTACTTTCAGTAGAGGTCAAAATCAACTTTTCTAATAAATTCCTTCCCCGGCTTCCATCTGTCTTGTCATTTCTAGGGCTGTAATTTGCATAAGGAAAAGGCTTTTATGAAGAACAGAGACTTATGTGCCACAAGCAGGTTTTATGATATTGTCGCTTCTTTATTTTACAAAGCTACAAATAAATTAGAAAATGCTGGAAAATGTTACATGACATAGGCGGCCATGATCTGTTGTCATGGTAGCAGACAGTGGCCTATGTTTTCCTAGGTCTTACATCATTTTGACTTATCCAACATAAACTTGAATGTGCATGAAAAATGGATTCATTTTAGAATGCCTTGAAGATACTCATAAGAGGTCTGCAAAATAAAATGTCCCTTAAGTCAAGGGATCACATTGATGTTAACCTGGGAACCAGAAAGTTATTCTGTTGCTAGTTTTATTAATTCTTTGAAATTTCAAATCAATTGCTTTGTCCTGAGATCAAAAACTTCCAAAAGGTTTTGGGATGAGAAAACATGACTCTGTGGAGTATTACTGAACAATAATAATATAGATATAGCTGGATTGCCTTATCTTACTTATCCCATGGACACTGATCTGGATATACAGGGCCAGATAGGCTCTTAGTTCCTAAAGTGAAGTAGGGTTCCTCACAAAATGTTGAATTTCTTGTCTTCCTAATTAGAGATAAGCAAGTATGCTTAATCAAGAGTGATGCTTGATCGAGTACCTTGCGCTGCTTGTTGAAAGGCATCCATTGGTTGGCTGAGCAGTGATAGTGAAGATAGATAGAAGACTGGAGCGGTTAATATAACCCTTTACCAACAATGGACGTAAATATATGCCTTGAAAGTCATGGCCCAGATGACACATAGCCCACATTTACGTCATGGTCTGCAGGGGCAAGCTCAGCGAGCTATCAGCAGCCATGTCCTCACTGTTAATGACGGGCCGCCGCGAACACGTGGCTGCCCGCCATTAACCCTTTTAATGCAGCGATCACTGCATTTAAATGTCAGTGATAGGAGCTGCACTCCTGTCAATGTAAGATTAGGGCACCTGCAGTGTGTTTGCAGATCGTTTTAACTGACTGTGGGAGGGTACCTTCCTCTGTGCAGTCAGCTTGGCAATCATTGCATAGAGTCTGTCACAGGTAGGCTCTATGTAATGATTGTAGATTACACTAATCAATGTTATGCAATGGAGATATAGTTGGATAGATAGATAGATAGATAGATAGATAGATAGATAGATAGACAGATCCCCCCAGGGGTTACCCTGGTTAAATGTTTAAATTTTCCATTATTTTCAGAGGCTCATTACTTTATTTGAGCACTCAAGTGTTTAAAAATGCTCAACTCAAGTAATGAGCATCAAGTTTTGTAAACAATAAGCGGAATCCTTAACTTAACTCAATGATAGGCAAGGGTGGACACATCTGTATATATTTCTAATTTACTCCTTCCTGTGAATTTCATGTAAACCAATTTTTAAAAAGGTTTAAAATAATTGGCGTCTGTGCCAATAATTTCATAATGATGATTGAAAGCTGTTTCTTAAAATTTATTCTCATAAAAAGGGGCTTTGCAGGCACAACTCAACTTTCAGAGAACATTTGTTGTCAGCCCTGATGTTCTTTTCAGAGAAAGCACAAGACTAATCCGGCCAGTTATTAACAGCATTATCTTTGACATATGGCTGAGATAAAGGAACATATTTAGTCAGTATATAATCTCCTCCAAAAATTAAGACCTTGCTGCTTTATACATTATTTCACTTTGAGTCTAATGTTTATTACAAGCCAGCCTTCCCTCAAACCCCAATTTTTAGAGGAAACAATAAAAGTTTCTTATAAATTTCTGATTCTGGTTCTCGGCAATAAACTAGTGGATAGATTCCCATAAGCCATATAACCTAATGTTACACTATGAATCTATTTAGAAAGATGACAAGGACTTTTATCAGTGATAAAACAGATGGCATATTGAATTATCATTTTGACCTTAGTCTCACATGTACTGGCATTCTTAAGCTGAAAACTTCGCTTTGTTTGTTTGTTGTAAATTTTTTTTTTAAATATATTCATTTAAGGATTTATGTAGATATGAAAATTTGTAATATATAGGTCAGTTATAAGTCTGCACGGGTATATTTCAAGAGCATCATACACCAGACAGGAAGCTGCACCTTTTCTGTGGTGTAGGCCCTGCTCATCTGATGGGGGCGTGGCAATGCATGGGGCCATGACCTCCTCCTGTGCCATGTTGTCATGATTTACACCTGGAAACAGGCAGAAATCTATACCTGCTCTGTAGTAGGTGCAGGAACCAGCTGGATTTACTAACCAGACAGCATGTGTCTGAGGCTTTAAGACCGATGTACAAGTATGGAGGTCTTGATAAATGTTGCCCAGAGTCTACATGACATACCCTTTTCAATTTGATGTAAGACAAAGTATTCTGAAAAGGATGTAAAGAACGACTATCCACCAAAGTGACATAAACAAAGGGACTTATGATTTCGCCATGAAACAACTTAGACAAGGTTTTAATGTGTGGCTTGTGTATAGATGAAACATATACCAACAAAGTAGACAAACATATGCAACTTAATGCACAAGTCTGTTATTTTACCTGTATATTAAAAAACAGCATTTCTAGTAGTTTTATATAAAAAAAAAACATGTTTTTAGTCTTCGTAGGATTCAATTCAAACCGTCACTGCTGAAAATGCCTGAAAATAGAAAGTGGGTATGTTGAATGTAATAAACCATAAGGCTCACATTTGTTGCCATATGTTTCCCATTTACATTAATGTTTAAAGAAAGTATACATTGGTATCCATTCTTCCTGGAGGATAGAAAAGCAAGGAGTGCTATGGTTTTTCCATCTAACATAAAATCTTAGAAACTTATGTACTACAGTTTAGCAATGCAGTTAGCATGTGAACATGCCTTTAGAATGTTATTATTAAGGAGAGACTGCTAGTCTTATAGATTTTTTTCTGTCTGCACTATGCTGTATGGGAAAATATGCAATTTTCAATGAGACTCAAAAAATACACAATACAAAAAAATGTTCATGTTTTTCCATAGCCTTTAATGTTAAGGCATCTCTATTATTTTTTGTTGAGACTTTGTTGAAATGAAGATGCTTTAATTATTTTTTGCCAACTACTTTGCACGGCAGCATAAAGACTCTCTATGAGCCCCATCGCAGTGTAGGGGAGATTCAATTCTGTCAGTATGTTTCAGTATATGGGTATTGGTGGGCACTCGGCATGGGACTGCCATGAATAATACCTCTTACATCATAAACAGTACATACCCTTTTATTTCTCTGGTTAAAAATATAAAAATAAAAAACTAAAAGTAAAAAAGAGTAGTTTTTCTAAAGGTTTGAAACTTAATGATTGACTGTAGGCGAATGCTTTCTTTAGTTATTTCTAGGTAGAGCAGATCATTAACTGCACTACAATAAATCCCCCCAACAATGTAGGCAATATTTTACAGCCTGATGGATATTCACAACTCGGCTAATCAAGCATACATTACAAATTATTGGCTGCGCTTTCTGCATATCAAAATGAAAAGACTGGAGACATTGATTGTTTCAGAATTCTCTAAATATCCGCACAGCTTTTTCCCAGATTCTTGTCTCCCCCACACACACACTCACACACTCTCTATAGATGCATAGTGCTGCTGTTATTATTCTACATAAATTATTCTCATTGGGATTACTCTCATATATGTATGTGTACAGGTATCAGTCAAGAGGCTATATCTTATTTTTATCTCACTGCTTTTCATATATAATCTAAAAAAAAATTCTCTCCTACCTTAATAATGCAGATTCATATATAGTTGTGTGGGAAATGTTTTAGTGTAACTGGTAATTTGTTCTCTTAAACAGGACTTGTGGCCTCTGCTAACCCATCTGTTTTAGTAAATACTCATTCCCCATGAACGAACAATTCCGCAGCAACTTGTCTTATAGCTTTATGTTGTGCTAGTCATCTGTTTTTTTCTACCAGACATGTATGAATAATAGCCAACTGGGTGTTATACAGTCTGGCAGTGTCAGTTTTAATTAAATAGTGGCAGATAGTGTGGGGGCATGCACTGGTTACACCATTTACTTACATTCAGTAAGTTTTAGTAATGATAAAAGAGCAATGGCTCAACAAACCATAGGAGATATTCCTGATCCTGAACTTTATGGGGACTAGAAGTAAAACAGAAACGTCATGAGAGGCCACATTGCTTGTTCTGGACTTTGTCCCACTAAGAAATGCACTATCTATCTCAGCATGCAGATCCATACAAGGAACAGTGATAATCACTGAGAAGGACGGCTTAGAAAACTATATAAATCTACTGGCTTCTTTTTTTTTCTCTGTTAGACTATGTTCACACAACGTTTATTCAGCTCTGTTTAACCTCTTAAGGACGGAGACAATTTTCGTTTTTGCTTTTTCCTCCTTGTGTTTAAAAGGCCATAGCAGTTGCATTTTTTCACCTAGAAACCCACATGAGCCCTTATTTTTTGCGTCACTAATTGTACTTTGCAATGACAGACTTAATTTTTGCATAAAATATGCTGCGAAACCAGAAAAAAAATTATGTGCGCGGTGAAATTGAAAAATAAACGCAATTCTTTTTCTTTGGGGGTTATACATACATGTTATACATGCTCCTCAAGTCGGTACGATTAAAACCATATGTAACATGTATAAGTTTTATATTATTTGATGGCTTTTAAAAAAAATAAAACCTTCTGCAGCAAAAAAACATTCCCTAAAATTGCTCTATTCCCAGGCTTATAACGCTTTTATCCTTTGGTCTATGGCGCTGTGTCAGGTGTAATTTTTTTGCGCCATGATGTGTTCTTTCTATCGGTACCTTGATTGCGTATATGCGACTTTTTGATCGCTTTTCATTACCGTGTTTCTTAATTTGATGTGACCAAAAATGCGCCAAACATGTTTGTTTATTTATTTATTTTTATTAATAAAATGGGAAAAGGGGGTGATTCAAACTTTTATTAGGGGAGGGGGCTTTTTATTATTGGAAACACTTTTTTTTCTTTTACTTTCATTTTACTTTGAAGTCCCCCTGGGGGACTTCTAATACATCTACACTGATCTCTCATAGAGATCAGTGTAGCTGCATAACACAGCACCGATCCATAAGATCGGTGCTCTATTGCTTTGGTCTGCTGGAGGCCAATACAATAGAATACCGAGCCGGGATCATCGCCATTATGTCGCTAAGGCCCGGCCCGGTAAGATGAAGGGATCCCCCCTCCGCGATCGCATTGTGGAGGGGGAGGGACCTACCACTAGACACCAGGGATGGGCTGCATTTAACACTGTTAGATGCAGCTGTCATGTTTGACAGCTGCATCCAACAGTGTTAATTAGCGGGAGCAGCGATTGGATCGCTCCTGCTAATAGCCGCGGTCCCGTGTTGCAGATAGCAGTCGGGATCGTGGCAGTTCAGAGCGGGGTCACGGCATGGCCCCCCTCTGAACACCTCTTGGGGACAAATGACGTACGGGTATGGCATATGTCCCTAAGAGGTTAAAATAACGTCCGTCATTTTGTGTCTAAACTAATGGACGTCATTTAACAGCTTGGCCTTCCCTTAGTGCAATGACTGCTGTTGGTACATTATTCTAGTTTGGGTTACTAATTGGACTTTGGGTATGGCTTAATTGGAAAGTCCATTGAATTTAATAGTAAAAATGGAGAAAGAACAGTGACAAAAGAAAAACTGTGTGTGAACAACTAATAAAAAGTGTCCGCTGTTTGCAAAAGACGTCCAAAAATAATGATCATGTTCATTATTTTGCTGCTGTAAAAACATCAGTTATATAATGCATTGTGTGCAGTGGACGTCGATCTTCCCATTGACTTCACTTCATTGCCATTGCAGTCAGTTAAATTGCTGCAAAAACTGACATTTTTTTAAACATCAAAATCGGGCGCTTTTTCTAAATTTTTGACGTTGTGTGAACATAGCCTAATGCTGCTTGCATTATAGACTGCATTTTGACATGGTAGATTCCCATAAAAAAATAGCTGAAATAGCAGCTTTCTCAGTAAGTCCTGAATTAACTGACTTAAATCCAAGGTAGAAAATCCATGGCACTCGCCAATAAAGTAAATTTTTGCCTTTACTGAACCGTCGACCATTTCACAGACCCCCACATGATTTTTCATGCTAGATTCAAGTTGTTTATGAACTATATAAAGTATTCTTACCAGTGAGCACAACCAATCATTTTTATCTCTTAGCTTCTACCTAGACAGTATGCTACTATAGTGTGAATACCACTCAAGCTGATAAGTAGGCAGAAACAGTAACGGCTGGGACTTTATTAATCTCTTTGGTGGTTGGAGGGTTGTAGTATTGTTATCTTGACCTTTTATTGTGATTAAATTAAAATTTAAAGGAATGTTACTACTGCTTTTCGCAAATTAAGGATTCTAAAATTATATATTACACTGGTATACATCAATTTTGCTGACTACAAGATTACATGTGATCTTTACGTATTTTGGGGTGCTGAATCCAAAAATAGCACCTGTTTCCTCTAGTCACGTCCAGTTTTTCTGCAAAATGCTGTTTATTAGTAATGTTAAGGTTAAATTTATATGTTGACCTCTCTCTATGGAGAGAAGCCAAAAACCCAGGTAAAGGATGGTTTTTTAATTATATCTAGAGTTGGAATCCTGCAGTATTACCAGCTCGTTACTTATACGTCATGGACACAGATAAGACAATGTATCATGATTATAAGCCTGGAGAAAATGGCCCAAGTTTTATTATGGTAATCACATTTTATAGACAAATAGAATATAGGGTGGCAACAAATGCTAATAAGACATAGATGAGGCGGTGCTAGTGATTTAGATATTCAGTCATGCGCAATGGCATCTATATTAGTATTCATTATTATTATTCAAAAAGGTTAGAACAATACATTCTGTGCAATGATACTTTCACATTATTCCCACTGTAACAGACAGGCAGCTTTCCTCTGAGAATGGCCTTGAACGCTGATAAACATGTCTCTGAGGGAAATAGTTCTTGAGACTAAACATTCTTTCTAGTGTCATATCAGAAGTTTTCCAAGGTAAGAAATGGTCCAACTATAAGTTAACCCTATCAGGGACTCTCTAATGTGCTGGAGCTTCTGAGCAAGAGGCGTATATATATGTAGTCATACAGGTACGGTGCAGGTAGGTAAAATCGTATCGCTGGCCTTATCATTCCCCCATTTGACATCCGTGGAGCATGGATATGGTTCATCACTGGTGGTTGGGTCGTAGCCGGAGGTTTTAAGGACTCTACCCTCAGTCGCAGGTTGATCAAGGGACCACAGGTGAGAACATCCTCCAAGTACTAGTACAGCATCCAACCTCCAGAAATGTCCAGGCGACACAGATTCAAGAGAACCGATAAAAAAAAGAAAGCATAGTAACGTTAGTCTCTTATATGAGGGTGAAGCTTCTTCCTGTTTGTCGAGGTTTTATACGAGAGAAAATACACATGAACACTTTTACTGAAAAACAGATCAGTATTATGCATAAGACCACTTGGAAGAGACCCTGAAGGACTCCCATTAGTTTATGGGCATCACCATAGGATAGACAAAAATAGTACCATACGTTTTATTGAAAGTTAAAGATAGCGGAACAAACTTACAGCAGATGAGGTAGGAAGATCTGCAATAACCGAAAGAAAATACTAAACAATGGCTGAGTCTGTACAGTATACATCAATATACAGCTTAGTTACAACAAAACAAATAAAAGCTTATTATCAATACCCAAACTAATATATGTATGTGACAAATACCTCTCTGGATTTTATCAAAATAACCAAACATTATTGTCTCATCACTCCTGTCCCTAAGATTTGTCCCTAATCTTGACTACAGATGTAGCCCCCTTCTCTAGGTCCCTTTACCGTAGGACTGCTTTAAAGGTAAGACAATCCTCCGTCCCGAACCTAACTAGTCTCCTGTCACTCCTACGTCTCCCTGTGACACTGAGTGATCAGACAATAAGTTCTTCACTGTATATAACAGACGTGACTCTATCACAAGGACTCTACCACTTAGGCATCATGTGGGTATTGGAAAGTCACAACAACTAACTTTAAAACGTTTCTGAAAAAGAAAAGTTTAGATGTAAACAAATCTTATCTCATGGCAAAAGCAAAAAATAAAAGTTCATTGATACATAAACCAAAAACAGCATAACAGGTAAATGCAATAAAATCTCCACAATGTGACCTACAATGTAACCACTAGATTCACTTATAATAACCAATTAGTGAATTCACAATCTTTAGTACCGGATTCTCAAAATTTCCACTTCTTTTTAGTCTTTTTACTTCATTTTGTACCTAGAAAACGTCTTTATGATTAGATCACACAGGTCTAATGATTGGTCACATCTCTTCCTGTAAATAATCATATAATATAATACATACACCAATAATATGAAGTAATTGGGCGCTTATTACCGATATAATATTTTGATCCTACTGAATTATCTCTTGTCTGACTGAGATCATCATATATTACACATAAAATAACCACCATAGAAATAAAAGCAAAGTGTAAACCATACATCACCTAAAGTTTCAAAGCCTTTTTATGAGAATAATATATCATATGATCCTTTTTGTAATAGTAGCATTGGTATGGATCCTTTATCCTTAAACCCATCTTTTGACTGACAGGTCTCTTTACAGACACTTGGACTCTTGGCCTCAGTTATATCGCTTCTTTTAAGGCCACTAGTATCACCTCAGACATTGGCTTTGTCGTCTCCCATAGCTTTGGCTGACCTGTAAAGAAGACACCAATACAGACAAGGACATACCTATATAGGCCACCTGTGGCAGCTGGATGACGTCCACTTACATTCCCTGAAACAGGCAGGAAGATGACAGACTATGCAGACAGGCACTTTATGGTGTTACTTACAGCAGGTTATGACAGGTGTAGATAATACAGCCGTACACAACCCTCTCTGCTATATTTGTTGTCCCCTGGGCCGCCCAATGTGAGGATACTACATCACATTGCACATGGCTGCCTTCTGCTGGTTTTGTCAGATAACTTACAGTGGGATACAAGGCAGGCGGCAAACACAGTTACTTACTTACTGTCTGCATGCCATCTTTACCCTGTACCTTCTCTCCATCCGCTGGTCTCTCAGCTTGTTGCTGATTGTCTCTGGAAAAGACTTAAAAACAAACAGATCCACATCTCCCCCTCCACCTGTACACTATGTACGGTTACCTCAGGAAGAGACTGGAAGCATCTCCCCGTTCCCTTGTACGCTTTGTACGCTGTTACCTTGGGAAGAGCACAGAAACCACCGCATCACCAGCTTTATCCATCATCCATCACCCTTTTTGGCATCAGGGTTTGTCTGCGTGAACGTTGCGTCAGCCGCTCTTATGGCAGCTTTTCTTCTTCTTTGAACAGTTTTTTTTTTTTTTTTTTTTTTTTTCTACAAGTGTTTTTGGTATGCCCAGGGACCAAACAAATCTCTAATTTGCCAATTAACCCATAATAGTGGGCTTCATATAGACATCTGCACAGTTACCCTCAACCATCTTACATGTCTCAGTGATTGTCCTCACCTCCAGCTTATGGCAGGAGTGGTTTCTGCAGTGGAACATCACTCTGCCTGGCGGTCACCATATATCCTTGCGTCTTGTGTCATCCATCTTTGAAAAGTCTGGTATAATCTACAATGAAAACTTTTAAACTTTCATTAATATTTGGGCTTTCAATTACATTTTCATCTTTTACAATTTAAAATAACAAACACAATAAGTAACAAAAACATCCTTATTCAAAAATATAAAGTTTGTACGGGGTTTAAAAAATTTTTTTTTAAAACATTAAAATTGGCTACTTCATCGGAATGGGCAGCTCCCATTTTCATTTACCTCTATCCCCTCCCCCATTTGAATCCACATCAAAAGTCAACAGATATGCTGGATTCAATGCACTTAGCACAAGATATATATATATATATATATATATATATATATATATATATATATATATATATACATTGGGGGGGCATAAGGAGTGCAGACTGGAGCCATGGATATGGCTGTGGCTTTACTAGTGACAAGACAATATATAAATATAGTCATGAGCCAGTTTGCTATAATCATCACAAAACTGTTACCCCTAAAAATAACAAATAAAAATAATTAAACATTGTACACTCGTCCCATATTAACCTTCTTTTGAAAAAAAAATTAAATAAAACACACCTTAAAGATGAAATGTAAAACATACGGTATATAGAATAATTCTTTTTGTCAGAACCTTCAGCTTAATTTGTACCATCATTAGCTGAAATAAATCCATTCCTCTAGTTAGCGTCTCTTATCAGTAAGCAGAACGCTCTGTACCTCACTTCTAACCTTGAGCAGTGAGCAGTAAAATCATAGATACAAGAGTTAAAACTTCTTGGAAGTTTTTTTTTTTTTTTTTTCTAACATCCTTGAATTTACAGAAGATATCAGCGCTGTGCTCCTATACACCAGACTGTAACCTTGGACAGTGACACACATACTTATAACTTAGTAGAATAAAAAAACAATTTGCGTAGAACTTATTAGAATAGTTGTGTACACATATATACACATATATATATATATATAAACACTTGTTAAATAAAGTTACATAGAAATATATATATTACAGTAGTAAGTTACTACTCCTTAGAAATATATATATTTTACTGTAGTAAACTACTTCTTCTTTGAAATATCATACGTTGGGGACACACACTTAAAGAAAATCTGCTTACAATATATATTGGGATACATATGTATACCTACAACATACTTTTTAAATACAAATGTGTAAGTTACAGTAATAAGTTACTACAGGCTCCTTATACCATTGGATTCTTAATAAGTGCACAAAATTCTGCGTTTGATCTTTACCAATTATCACTTTTCTCTTGACATTCCAAATAAACGTACTTTTTCTCTCTGACTCCTCCTACTGACACTTCCGTATAGGTCTAATAGACCAAGCTCCTTCAAACAGTCTCATTGCTTTTCCCTCCAACAAACCTTTGTCTAACTTTCTTCACCATCAGGTAATAATATTCATTAATAAATGTGCAAAACAGTTGTTAGACTCTATCGGAGAGTCCTGTGCCCGCCCCCTCAGTGACACTAAGCAATATGGGCGGAGGACAGAAATGCCAGGAGTTAAAATGGCCACCGGACTAGATAACCGGATATAGGGGTGTTGGCTTAGGGCATGGTTTTGAGACGTCACAATTATAATACAGACGTGGATGATATGGGGAGTGGTTGGCTTTCCGTCGCCATCTTTGAGGGCTGATTACAGAAAAGTGGCGTACACAAATAAGCAAATGTTCCACGGTCGGGACAACAGAAAATGATCAACATTTTTTAACACGTAACATACTTCTAAAAGGGAACACCAGCTTAGTAAAACTGGCTGAAATACAGTATAATGTAGGAGCGTACATTACATTACACTAACAGCTCTGATTCTTTTTTTTTTTCTAATGCTGCTTGCATGTGATCTGCAGCCCTCAGAGCTGATTGATGGCCTTGTACAAAACATAACAAATAACACACAAAAAAAACTTTGTATGCTGCTTTACTACGCAGCATTAATTAACCTCTTTTCAGCTCTCTCAGTACTGTATCTAGCAATGAGCTGGACTGTTTTCCTTGTCTGAGTACGTGGCTTTGTACTTAGACACTTATATGGCAATGTACACTATTTGAGGTTAGGCTGCCCACCTCCACAAAAGGCATTGGTCTTACTATCAGGTAAGGGGCAATTTAAATCAAAGTAACTACTTCAACAGCCGACCAAGGGGAAGATTCCTGCAGAACAAAGGGTCTATACGCCACCATTGGACGTAGGTTGGCTTTTTGCAGGATCTGGGGTTTGTATACAGATATAAACTGGGTACAATGATGTAACATAATGATGTGGCTTGGGTCTGCCACACACACTACAATATTCTGTCTTATCTAGATATTGTTGGTCACCGGCACATGACATGTCCACCCAGCTGGACCTGTGCTTCCCACCCATTATCCTAAATGTTTTCCTTCTGTCGTACCCTCTGGCTCTCATCTATCTACTCCACACCCTCCCCTCTTAGAACTCTAATCCTTGATTCCCCCTTAGGGATAGTACTTCGATTAACCCCTAAGATTCCTGGAAATTCCAAGGACCCATTTGCCCTGCATGTTACATGTAGGTCTGGTTACCTACCCACAAGGCAAAAATAAGTGTTCACAGGAGTGTAAGGGGTTTCCCAAGTGTTGGTCAGAGAGCCAGAGGTTGGTGGGGCTAAGGCATGCATCTGCCTTCATATCAAACCTCCTAAAGATCTGTTCTAGATCTTGCACTGCATCTTCTCATGCCCATCGCTAACTATATCTTTCTTAGCTTCACATCAGCTTCACATAAACTTCTTGTGGAGACTGGGGATCCCTTCTTTTAGTGAATAACTGTCTCATCCTTGCTCAGCTAATCCCTAGGTAGCGTATTGGGGAACGAAACCTAAACCTTAGGTCTTAACAAGCACAGTCGCTATAGGCCCAGCCGTCACAGTGACACACTATGGCGACGCACTACAGCAACCTACTGTCCCTCGTTGCTAATTCCTCCTAGGGGGCAAGGGGGTAAGTCACAGATCTTCTGACCTGCTCTCTACCACAGTACAAGCACAAATAATGGGATCAATACAAGTATTGTTCCCGCTGCTCGAGACAGATATCACTTATCAGGAACCCGTTCACTCCAAAAGTTATGTGCCTACTGTCTGTGACCTCGCAGCTGTTCTCGATGCCATGCTGTATTACAAGGGTTAAGCATTAATCACAGCCTCCCCGTAAGGACGCAGAAGTGATCATGTTCGGCAATCCCTTTCCTTAATTCAGCATAAATACAGCAACAGCTTATCTCAATCACACAACAGTTTGCGACGGCAATGCAGCACTTTAACCTTGTCCTATCCTGGGTTACAGAGTTCTTTGTCTAACAATTAGACTCAGCTTTACAAACATATAGAGAACACAGGTGACGGGAATCTCATTAGATCCGTTCCCCTGAGGCACAGATAGTACGTAAGAAAGGGAAAGTCTTTCTTACCTGGCCAGTTATATCTGCGCGTCCGATGACGGATAAATCACCACATCCCGTCTGTCTGCGTTCTAGTTTGCAAGAGGCTGAGTCCCTGCCAAGGGCGCCAAATGTTAAGGTTAAATTTATATGTTGACCTCTCTCTATGGAGAGAAGCCAAAAACCCAGGTAAAGGATGGTTTTTTAATTATATCTAGAGTTGGAATCCTGCAGTATTACCAGCTCGTTACTTATACGTCACGGACACAGATAAGACATTGTATCATGATTATAAGCCTGGAGAAAATGGCCCAAGTTTTATTATGGTAATCACATTTTATAGACAAATAGAATATAGGGTGGCAACAAATGCTAATAAGACATAGATGAGGCGGTGCTAGTGATTTAGATATTCAGTCATGCGCAATGGCATCTATATTAGTATTCATTATTATTATTCAAAAAGGTTAGAACAATACATTCTGTGCAATGATACTTTCACATTATTCCCACTGTAACAGACAGGCAGCTTTCCTCTGAGAATGGCCTTGAACGCTGATAAACATGTCTCTGAGGGAAATAGTTCTTGAGACTAAACATTCTTTCTAGTGTCATATCAGAAGTTTTCCAAGGTAAGAAATGGTCCAACTATAAGTTAACCCTATCAGGGACTCTCTAATGTGCTGGAGCTTCTGAGCAAGAGGCGTATATATATGTAGTCATACAGGTATGGTGCAGGTAGGTAAAATCGTATCGCTGGCCTTATCAGTAAACTTTTGCAGTTATAACATAACATTATATATAATTATTTGGAAATGCTGGGTGTGAAAAAAGATAAAAGTGTGAAGAAAGAAATGCAGTAGGTATAACTAAATGGAAGAATACTAAATAAGTTGTTTAAAACTGCTGACGTCAGCATTTTGTGGCTATGTATATATATATATATATATATATATATATATATATATATATATATATATATACATATCCCTTTCTTTATTTTGTCAGGCCAGCTCTAAGTGTCTAAGTGTTGCACTAATGCTTATCCCGGCTAGGCAATCTGTAGAACTGCACTGGGCTGCAACAGCCCAGAGTAATACAGCACTGATCTAATCAATCAGTGCTGTATTATGTATACTGCATTGATCTCTATGGGAGATCAGTGCAGTTGTATTAGAAGTCTTCCAGGAGGAATTTAAATTAATGTATGTAAAAAAAAAAGGGGGGGGGGGTTATTAATAAAAAAAAAAAAAAATCCCATGTCCTAGTAAAAGTTTAAATCACCCCCCTTTTCCCATTTCACAAAAATAAATAAACATATTTGGTATTGCCGCGTGCGTAATCGCCTAAACGATTAAATTATCATATTTCTGATCTTGCACAGGAAATAGTGTAAGCACAAAAAAAAAACAAAATGCAGATTTATGGTCACAATAAAAAGTGCCTTTGCCAAGCCTACGCTGTCTCTCCCATCTCCTAGCACTAGCCAAGCCTCGGTGTGGTGGGAAGACATCACAGACATGACAGCTGAAGATAGTGAAAGGGAACAGTCCTCACCTCCTATAGCCTGTCTGTTGGATATTAATACCCCATCACTCCCTTCTACTCCCCTAAACCAGTCTCTTATTTCTGCTGTTAGTGCTTCAGCTATGCACATAAGTAATGATGCACCTATTAGTGTGCCCTTGATGAAATCCTTGCTGGAGGTCTTAAATAAGTCTATAACAATTGCAAAAAGATATTACTGTTGTGGGAGAGAGAACCATGCATATAGAGACCAAGGTGGCCAAACTGACCTCAGCCCATAACAACCTAGTTGACATGGCAACGTCTATGGGGGATAAGGTTAGCCAATATAAAGGATCATACCCGTAGAAATAATGTGTGCCTAAGGGGCATTCCTGAAGAAGTTAAGGGCTTGAACTCCCCATTTAAACATTTTGTAACCTGGAGAGAAGCCCTATCAGAGAATGTAGATATCCTGTCTCACCTCAATAAGGTGGACTTATTTCTTCTAAAGCACAAAAAATATCCCACCATCTTATCCTCCGAGACTCACAATAAGAAGGGATTGGTGGAGGGGCTGGTGGTGGTGAGGTGTCCATAGCCATCAGGTATCCAGTGGCAATTACCATAACACAATATATTTGCGACACTGAAGGTCATAATGGGATGCCTGCTTAATAATGCACCCTACACTCTAGCAGCAGTCCATGTTCCTAATACTAAGCAGCACATGTTGTTGTTTTTTTTGTTTTTTTTAAATGTACTGTCCTATACCAACACAGTTAAGCATGGAGCTGTAATAATTGGAGGGGACTTCAATAAAACTCTATGGCCTTCCATGAGCCACAACCAAACAGCATACTCCTGAACCTTTTCTCTTTACTACCACCCTGTATAAGCAGCGTCTGTATGACATCTGGAGGCTGCAACATTTCTCAGATAAAGACTATGGGGGAATTTTGTTGAGGCTATTTATGAACCAGTATATTTATGAACCAGGCGAATATTTTTAGATGCAACTTTTTTTTTAATCTGCCTGTTTTGAGTACTCACCCAAAAGTTTGCATAATCCGGGATTAGCGCCCAATTTATCGTTTGCGACTTTTTAGAAAGTCACACAAACAGGTGCAGGCCTACGTCTGGTCAGTACCAGGTGAATATGTTTGTGCAATTTTTGCGACTTTTTACTTAGATACATTTACTATGGCAGTGCTACATGTTAATAAATCAGTCTCAAGATATAGGAACAAAATACACACCAATCTCTATTAGAATAGTTGCACACATTAGACTCTTTAGTAAATGTCCCTCTATACGTTCTCACATCGGTGTAAGTCATACTCACGGATTGAGTCTAAGACTGGTGATATTTCCTGGTTGGACCATGCTCCTATTTTTATAGAGTTTTCTGAACAGTTCAATGTTACTTTCATTTCGATATGGAGATTGAGCAATTATATACTGCAAAACCCCTTCATATGCTGGTCCTACTTCCACCACATTAGCAGAGTTTTTCTATTAATGATAATGGACAAGTATCAGATAGTACATTATGGTGCTCCCACAAGGCCACTATCATGGGACACTTCCTTAAGCAAGCATCCCATGATTTAAAAAATAACAGATGCAGGCACTTTCTCTACAGAAAAAGCTGAATGCTCTTCACAGGAGAAACAAATGTCAATATTCCCCGTATATACTTGGCAAATATGAACACTAACACAGGAGTTGCCCCCTCTTAATTTTCATAAGTTTAAAATTGGCAATTGGTTTGAAGTAGGCTAAAAATGAATGATTTCTGGCATGGTAACAAGCCATCTGTGCTTTTGGTGAAATGTTTCAAAACACAAGCAGCAAAAGCATGCATCTCTTAGATGACCATAAAAATAAGATAATAGCCTACTCAACAATCCATTGACTCCTTTCTGGAAGTGCCTTCCTCCCCTCTCTATCTTTGTCTCAGTTGGAAGATCTTTCTTGCCTCATCTCCACCATTATTTGCTCCCTTGGATCCAGTAAATCTCTGTGTCCAATGGTCTGACGATGGAATATTGTAACAAATATAAGGAAATACTTACCCCATATTTAGTCTGCCTTTTTAATCTTCTGATAGAACACAGATTTCCTCCCCCTGAGATGTTAAAGGCCCTTATTGTAACACTTCCCAAACCGAGAAAATCCCCTGATTTCTTAGCATTTTCAGACAATATCACTATAAAATGTTGATAGTAAAATTTGTGCCAAACTTTTATCTAAACGAATGGCCTCTTTCATCCCCCAACTCAAAAAACAGAGATCAGGTGGGCTTCGTAAGGGGGAGGAAGGCACTGGACAGAACTAAAAGAGTTATTGATATTGTGTTGCAGATGGAGTCCCATTGGATGCCTTCTCTGCTCCACTGGAGTCATCTAAATTCTGTCCTGCAAAAGTTTGGTTTGCAGGGTACTCTACTCAAAACCATTATGAGTTTATACACGACCCCATCTGAAAAGGTGTTTTCTTCAGGCACTTTGTCCTACTTAACATAACGAATGGCACTAGGCAAGGGTGCCCGCTGTCCCCCATAATATTTGTTCTTGCTATTGAACCCCTGGCTCAATTGATCAGAACAAAAAATGAAATTAAGGGTATTGAAGTCTGCACCATGAATCATAAAATCGGTCTATTTGCCGATGATTTGATTCTATTTGTCTCCTTTCCTCTGGAATTGTTGACTTATATTTCTTCTATCTTACAGGACTTTGGGTCTGTTAGTTACTACAAGGTGAACATGACTAACTATCCTTTGTCCAGTTTGGTTGCTATTAACTTTAACACCCTGACTTTCACCCTAACTAAGGCTTAATTCACACGTCCCTTAATCTATGGATCCATATTTCCATATCTGAAGGATATTCAAGGATTTACAGAAATACAGATGCACTACAGATGCACTACATATGCCCAATTCGTAATTTTTAGCAGATTTTGTATGAGTGGATAGCAGGAGGAATCTTCGGACTTGAAAAAAAATACTGAACATATTCATAAGGCCTAAAGATATAGCTAACTATTCATCAACCAAAATAATTCTTTTGCCAAAGATATTGTACTTTCTGCGAACCCTGCCAGTAGTAATTCCTAACAAAATTATTAAGAAACTGCAATAAATGAAAAGTGGTTTTATTTGATTTGGTCAGAAAGCCCGGGTCTTAGAAAAAGTCTTAAGCATGCTTACCCACAATGGTGAACTTAGATGCCCTAATATTCTAACATATTACAAAAGCTTATATTCTGGAGCAACTACAATATTAGTGGATAAATAATTTGTCTAAATAGTGGGTAGAAATAGAAGCGCTTTAATTCCCTTCGACAGCCTTCTAACCTTACTATTAGGGATGGTCCGAACGGAGTTCGGTTCGGGTTTGTAAGAACCCGAACTCTCGGTAATGATTCCCGCTGTCTGCCCGCTCCGTGGAGAGGGTGGATACAGCGGGAGGACCGCCTGGATAACTGGGATACAGCCATAGCCATAGGCTGTATCCCAGTTTTTCAGGCGGTCCTCCCGGTGTATCCACCCGCTGCACGGAGCGGGCAGACAGCGGGAATCTGATGCCGAGCGTTCCGGTTCATACGAACCCGAACCTCGGCAGTTTTGGACCATACCTACAGTACTTACTATGCAATTTATTGACAGGAAAGGTTTAATCCCTACAGTGTTAGCTGACATTCAGATATGGACTATCTAAGGCTTATGAAACCCTCCAAAGAAGTTTGCCTGTCATACCTTCCCTGGCAAAATAGGAGCTGGATCCGCAGAGGTTAGTCATCAAAAAACAGCGGGCATCAAGGAAGTTATTATATCACCTTGGAGGTGTCAAAGCATGGTAGGTAACTTATTGCATGTCTAGTGGGCCTGCCCCAAGGTTCCCCCTTTCTGGGATCAGATTAATTCTCCAGTTCACAAGATAACTCATCTTCAGCCCCCATGGGAACCAGGTATGGCTCTTTTAGGTCTGGGAGATCATACGGTTACCTTGCATATCCTCCTTGTAGCCAGTATAGTTAAACAGTGGAACAGTAGTGAAATGCCAACTGAAGCTAAACTCGTAGCAATTGTACGGAGTAAAAGAAAGTAGTAGTAGTAGTAGTAGTAGTAGTAGTAGTAGTAGTAGTAGTATCAGAAAGAGAGATTAATAGCATTGCAATTGGGCTCGGCAGAGTCAATGGACTGTAAATGGGTGAAATGGAAAGAATATTGCCTGAATGCCACCAATGATTCTGCTACATCAGGTTCCAAAGCTAGCACCTGACCCTAAACTCTCATTCATTAGGATTTCCTGTTGGGCTACCAATAAAGGAAGCTTCATATTCCTTTAGAATAATAAACAGCTGGGGGACTGTATTTTGTGTATCCTACATGTCATGATGCTCTTTCAATCGGCTTTCCCTTTATGTTCTTCTTGTATGGAAATAGTTTATGCCATGAGCTCTGCAAGAAAGTTATTATTGTTGGTTATAGTTGTGTTGTGATGTGGCATTGCTGTATATTGGGATCTGTATTCATTATTTTAATTTGCAAAATAAAAATTATGAATAATAATAAAAAAAAAAATCTGGTGTAGATTTTTGCTGTGATTTACAACTGCTAGCGGGAGCAGAAGAAGTTATGACAAGCAGGGTTGTAAGTTAGAATTTTGTGCATGTATTTCAGGCTCAAGCTTCATATATTCTTCCCTGGGAGTTACTATGGTTCTATACACTGGATCCATAGGCACGATCCTATGTTATTATGCATAAAGCATGCTGGGGAGCTTTCCTTTCTGGAAAAATAATGCTTCCAAAATATAGCCTTTGATGGAGCATGCTACTATATTTTTTCTGTCACATTTACTTTATTATGTTATATATTATTATATTACTTCTATCATCACCACATTATGGTAAGGATATTGCCAGATATTGCTATGATAAATTTGTGTGCATGGGGTCTAACAATGAACATGAATGGTCAACTTCCTAACTGCTTCAAGCTTAAAGGCCCTAAAACACGAAACGATTATCGTCCGTATTTGGCCGATAACAGCGTATTTACGGCCAATAATCGTCTGATGTAATGAGCACTTCCAAGGCCTACATACCATTTTTGTTGCTGATTTTTCAACAGATTCAGCAGACTGGATAGAAGTCACAGTAGTAGGAGATATTGAGCAGTACTGTGTTACTTCAAAATATGAAGCAACAACAATTATTTTACAAGCTTCCTTTAACTCATACAAATGACTTTATGAAGCTAGAATATATATATATATATATATATATATATATATATAAGTAAAGGGTTATTCCATGGGTTAAATATGCCACATGCACCTTCAGTGGGTCTAGGCCAATCCAAAAATAATGGGCACCTAATACAACAAGCTCCAGTGTGACAAACCATTTAGAGGCGACTTTAGAGGCAATTTATGATCAGCATGTTCCACAAACAAAATATAGCTTTTCTTCAGCTTGTGGATACAGAAACAGTAACAGAAAGAAGCTTTTCACACAGCTCCAAATAAAAGTCTTCAAGTACAGTAAATTTAGACCTAGGTTATTTTTCCCACAGCTCTAGATCACAGATCTCTTCTGGTAAAGCATCCAGGATCAGCAGCAGAGCAGTATCCACACAGTATCCACACAAGTGTCATTAGACACTTGATAAAGAGACTGGACCGGTCTCGAAACGCGTTGTGTCGCTGGCATAATTCTTTTAATAAATTTTATGATATTTTATATCACTATTACCTCTTGGACCTGCGCCTGTTTTACCCGCCTTGCGCTCCCGGGAATATGCGGCCAGGATATTCCAGGGAATCCATGGTGAATTCCCTGGAATATCCTGGCCGCATATTCACTGGAGCGCAGGTATGTGGCCGGGATCTCAGGCATAATGAGAAAGCACCGATGCCGTCGGACCAGTCCAGCGGTCCGCTCATCTCTAGCCATTACAGGCGATAATCATCTTGTGTAATAGAAGACAACAATCAGCCGACATGAATGATGTCAATTGGTCATTGCAGTCAACGACTAATATAGCAGTGATATGCTACCGTCGCTCCGTGGAAGAGGAGCGGCAGCAGCAGATCGCTGCTATCTGCTATGGGCTGCCTGGGGAATCAAGCGATCATCTGGGTAGGCTGACCCAACCCCCCCCCCGGCAGTTTCCCGCTCGCTGCTGATGCGTGTAAGGCCTTATGCACACGTTCAGTATTTTTTTCTGGTCCTGAAACAACCCGTGAGAAATTGCGGATTGGACATCCGTATTCCATCCGTATTCCATCCGTATTCCATCCGTATTTCCGTAATTCCATTTTTTTACTACTCATTGCTTTTCAATGCACTTCATCCGTATTTTTTTGCGGAAATACGGATGCCAACATGTTACAATCCATAAACAATCCGTACGCAATTGATTTCAATGAGAGGATCCGCAAAAAAAAAATGGGTCCGCACCCCGTCCGCACTAGGACATGTCCTTTTTTTTTTTACGGATTGATTTTCATCCATTTCTGCTACTGATCGTGTGAATAGCCCAATAGACTTCAATGTGCACTAACTCGGATACGGAAATACGGATCCGTAATACGGAACGTGTGAATAAGGCCTAATAGTGCCGGCAGTGAGAGGAGAACGAGGAGCAAGCGAGCGCTGACAGCTCCTCTCTGTAGCCACGTGTAATAGGGGCTTTAGAAAACCATGGCCACTTACTTCCAAAGATGACACAACTTTTGTGTCTAGTTCAGGTGTGGTTTGCAATTAAAGGAGAAGTCTGGTCTCAGACTTTGTTTTCAAAACAGTCGAAGTGAGCATATCATATAAATATAAACATATAAATAAAAGTCTGAGCCTTGACTTCTCCTTTAAGCTCCAATAACATTAATGGAGCTGAGCTGCAAAACCCCACCCAAACTGGAAACAAGATGTTGTCTCTGTAGAAAGTGTTTTTCTAATGCTGGATAACCAATTTAAGGCTGCGTTCACACTACATATACGTATATGTATATTTCAGTCAGTATATTTCAGTCAGTATTGCAACCAAAACCAGGAGTGGATTAAAAACACAGAAAGGATCTGTTCACACAATGTTGAAATTGAGTGGATGGCCGCCATTTAATGGCAAATATTTGCTGTTATTTTAGAACAACGGCTGTTATCTTGAAATAATGGCAGTTATTTACTGTTATATGACGGCCATCCACTCAATTTCACCATTGTGTGAACAGATCCTTTCTGTGTTTTTAATCCACTGCTGGTTTTGGTTGCAATACTGACTGAAATATACTGACTGAAATATAAGTAGTGTGAACGCAGCCCCCACCTGCTACAATAGCCATAGGAGGGCATGTTTTTATGTTTGTGTTTGTTTGTTTGTTTTTTTCAGTTTGAACTGCAAAATTTGGAGTATGCCTATATATAGAGCATTGAAAAACTTTTATGAATAAGTTTTGTTTTTTAGATTTCATTTTTACATCCTTCCTTTACTGATTTTGTAATGACTTTTTATTTCATATTTTTAGTTTATTTCTACTTGATCCCTCATAGCGGCAGGGCTACTCTGAGTCACAGCTCAGACAACTGATCGACAGAGGTCCTGGTTATTGCCACCCCACTGATCCTTCTGTTGGCATAGTTTGCCATTGCTGAATGGCAAATACCACAGAGGCTCCGGTCAGAGCCTCTGACACAGCCTGGACCTAGAATAACAAGTGGTTAATGTTAAAATCCAGAGAATTTGAGCTGGAAGTGTTTACCATAGCTCCTTATTTCACATCTCTATAATTAAAGCAACAGATTGAATAACCCTGGGAATTACAAATAGTTGAGCAATGTAGCGTATGAGCTTCTGGGAGCTGTCACTGAGGTGAACCGTGAGCTACATTACAAACAAGTCCATCCGTTCTGAACTAACAAAGTCTTGTTTTGTGAAAATGTTGATAAGCAGAAATATAACAAGTAACAATGTGCGAATCACCTGGGACAGAGCTGTGAGCTAAGCTAACTTCTTTCCCGGGATTCAGATCAGATAGTGTTTGTTTTATTATATCCTCATGTTACTCATCAACTGGCTACACGTCTTTGATATGTGCATGTTAGTTTGGATCCCTTTTGTTTAGAAATGTTCCATTTTTATCAGTATCTTCAATCATATCTTTGTGGTTTAATTGAACCTTGTGGAGGGATATGAATTCAATGTATCCATCCATTTTTATTGACATTAACCCCTTAACGACAAAGGGCGTATAGGTACGCCCTATTGCCGGTAAGGGCGTTCAGAGCGGGGCCGCGCGACGACCCCGCTCTGAACCGCGGCGGTCCCAGGTGCCGCGTGTAGCCCGGGACCGTAGGTATTAGCGGGCACGGTCCGATCGCCGTGCCCGCTAATACAGTAATCAGATGCAGCTGTCAAACATGACAGCTGCATTCAGATTACCGGATCCAGCATCTCCCTGGTGTCTAGTGGCGGAGATCGCTCCTCCGGGATGTTATCCCGGAGAAGCGATCTCCGTTTCTGAAGCCGGCCGGGGACCGCTCCAAGATGGCGCCGTCCCCGGCTCGGCACTCGTTTGTTTCCGGCTGCAGCAGCCGAAAGCAAACGAGTGCCGATCTCATGGATCTCTGCAGCATATCTATGCTGCAGAGATCTCAATGAGAGATCAAAGTGTATATACTAGAAGTCCCCTAGGGGGGCTTCTAGTATATGTGTAAAAAAAATAAGAAAAGTGTTGTTGTGAATAAAAAGCCCCCTCCCCTAATAAAAGTCTGAATCACCCCCCTTTTCCCAGGTTATAAATAAAAGTAAATAAATAAATAAATAAACAAACATGTTTGCTATCGCCGCGTGCATAATCGCCCGAACTATTAATTAATCACATTCCTGATCTCGTACGGTAAACGGCGTAAGCGCAAAAAAATCCCAAAGTGCAAAATTGCGCATTATTGGTCGCATCAAATCCAGAAAAATTGTAATAAAAAGCGATCAAAAAGTCGTATATGTGCAATCAAGGTCCGATAGAAAGAACACATCATGGCGCAAAGAATGACACCTGACACAGCCCCATAGACCAAAGGATAAAAGCGCTATAAGCCTGGGAATGGAGCGGTTTTAAGTGACGTATATTTGTTGACAATGGTTTGAATTTTTTACAGGCCATCCGATACAATATGTTATACATGTTACATATCGTTTTAATTGTAACGACTTGAGGAACGTGCATAACAAGTCAGTTTTACCCCAGGGCGAATGGCGTAAAAACACATTTCCCCCAAATAAACAAAATGCGTTTTTTTTTTCAATTTCACCACACTTTGAATTTTTTTCTGGTTTCACAGTGTACTTTATGCAAAAATTCAGCCTGTCATTGCAAAGTACAATTAGTGACGCAAAAAATAAGGGCTCATGTGGGTTTCTAGGTGGAAAAATGCAACTGCTATGGCCTTTTATGCACAAGGAGGAAAAAACGAAAACGCAAAAATCGAAATTGGCTCTGTCCTTAAGGGGTTAAATTAGGTAGTTAAAAACAACATTAAGGGTGGTCAACCAGAGTTTGTAGCGTTCTGAGGGGCAAATCGAGTTATGTGAGAAGACATTACTTCTATACCAATGTGTCCTTCCTCAAATGTCTCTGATTAGCTTCTATAAAAAAAAAAACACACACACCAAAACCGGTCTCAAAAACGCTAAAACAGATGGTAAACCCTGAAATAGTCCCCATCCACTAACCCTGCTTACTTGCCTTGGACAGCCCTAAGTGACTATGGGCAACTTGGTGACAGTCCTTAACTTATGTAAAAACACAAAACACAGACAAGACAAACTTACAAATAAGGGATATTTTTGCACACAGCGGACATTTTTTATTATTTGTTCACACACAGTTTTTCTTTTGTCACCATTCTTTCCGTTAAATTCAATGGACTTTCAATTAAGACACACCAAAAGTAACCCTAAACTATAATAATATACCAACAGCTATAATTGAACTGAGGCAAGGCTAGATAGCTAAATGACGTCCATTATTTCAGACTCAAAATTTTAAACGAACCTGAAAAAACATTGTGTGAACATAGCCTAAATATGTGCCAGTTTTTCAAACAGCGTGAGCCACTGTTAAAATGATGGGCCATTATAAGACTTTTTAGTCTATATTTACACTAAGAATTTGTTTTTCATTATCCACCCTTTTTTCACTATGCATGCCTTCTAAACAGTTTGAGGGTGCTTTCACACACACCGGATCCGCAGCAGATCCGCAGCGGATTTTACAGTGCGGATTAAATGCTGTGTTCATTCATTTAGTTAAATCTGCTGCGGATCCGGTAGGTGTGAAGGCACCCTTAAGACAGCAGTTGGTGTTGTTACACACAACATTTTTTCTGATCCTTTTAAAATGACATCCGTTATTTTGAGTCTAAAATAACGGACGTCATTTAGCTATATGGTCTTCCCTTGCAATGACTGGTGTTTGTACATCATTCTAGCTTGGAGTTACTAATTGGCCTTTGGATGTGGCTTAATTGAAAAGTCCATTAAATTTAATAGTAAAAAGGGACAAAGAACGGTGAAAAAAGAAAAACTGCATGTGAACAAACAATAACAAAACACCTTTTTTTTGCAAAAGACATCCGAAAATAATGATCATGTTCATTATTTTGACATCCGTTAAAAATGTCTATTATTTAACACACAATGGGGAGATTTATCAAACATGGTGTAAAGTGAAACTGGCTTAGTTGCCCTTAGCAACCAATCAGATTCCACCTTTTATTTTTTAAAGAGTCTGTGAGGAATGTGAAGTGGAATCTGATTGGTTGCTAGGGGCAACTTAACCAGTTTCTCTTTACACAATGTTTGATAAATGTCCCCCCCCATGTCTTTCCATTGATTTCAATGCATTCCCATTGCAGTCAGCTAAATCGCGGCAATAACACTTTTTTTTAAATAGCAAAAGCGTCCACCTTTTCTTTTCTTTTTTTGACGTTGTATGAACACATCCTTATAGTGACCTTTAGAAACTTTTATTGTCTGACTATATATTTTATTAATTTATTTTTAATCTGGTTTGTCTCGTTTTATACAGCTGTGTTTCCATACTAAGAATGAAAGCTATATAGAGTTCTGTATAACAGGCATTGTACAGAGAAAAAGAATAGGAGCTCATCCTCATCTCTAAAACAGAAATATATAGGGAACCCTCTCCCTCCTCTGCTAGACTATTAAGACATACAACGTATCACAAATAAGTCTTTTTCAGAAAGCAGAGATTAAACAAACAAAATTTAAAGGTCCAAACTAAGTTGCGTCATTTAAAGAGTTAATAGAAGAGTAAGAGTCTGCTCCCCCATGATGTAGATCATCATAGCAATGACATAATGGGTACTTCCATTTTAGTCGCCATGCATCACATCACAGGGCATGCTTGTCATGTCATTATAACCTATATAATTTATGATTAAGTAGTTCAGGGCTTTTTAAATCACCCTGGGCCTGACTCAATTCCTTTTCTAAGAGCGTACCTTGGTGCACCATAACAGTTCTCTATTATTATTAGTTCCCAATTTATTACATTGATATATTTGTCACAATTTACATTATAATGTAATGAAATTACAGCAGGGGAAAAAAAGAAGAAGAAGAAGAAGAAGAAGAAGAAACCACAATGCTCAGGGCATGCACATCCAATATAGGTCTATGTGTAGCCACCCAGTGGTTGTGATGTTGGTTGCCGCCTGTTGAAGATTTTGATCAAATTTTATTCTATTGAATTTGTATCAAAAGTAAATGGAATATAATTACTAACCTAAATTAAAGAAAAACTAAGGGTGGACATATCAGTGCAAACATCTACCGGCTATAATATCAATTGATAAAAATAAAAACAATTAAGGCAGTTAGGACAGTGAAGCATACTGATCTAACACCAGTTACACAAGTGCCTGCTGTGATTACAATAAGAATGGTTGTAATAGCTTTTATCTGTAGAACTGATAGAATTTTAGAGAATTGCATATAAATGAATTTCCCCAACACAAGAGAATCACCATCTACATCACCATTTAACATGTTGGAACATTTAAGCCTGTCAGAATCCCCCCCCCCAAAAAAAAAAAAAAAAAAAAAAAAATCCAATTGTTTCACATTTCAGAGGAAAATAATTATGTATATCAAATATAGTAGCTCACTTGTTATATGGTAGGTGGTTTACCATAGGCTTTTTTGCTAATAAATATTGCATCAGCAGTGCTGCTTAATCTTAGCTTGAGGATCACGGCCATTATCTAGAATTATTAGTTTGCTTCACTTTATGGGACATGCCATGTATGTAGAATCCCCCTAGACATACCACCAGTTTATTGCCATGTATTGTTTTCACTACCAATGGCCTAGGAAGTGAACATGAATAATTACTGGTATATCCTATAGATGTGGGGCAATGATTAATTGAGTTAAATGGTCCTTCACACATACATGCTGTATCAACAGATACTGCTCATTCTTTGTCCTGTTATAATAAGTTGTAGTTCTATTCTTACACCAAAACATACAAGTTTGCAATAGAAAATGAGGTCATTACACGAGGAAACGGCCTTATAAAGAGAGGTTGTAGCTCCTCCGTAATTGCGGTGTTTGTGCCAAGCACAGATAAGTGAATTCCCCTTCCTTGGAGAATATTTCTGCTCAATTTCATTATAATGTTCAGATTAAAAATAAATGACCAAGAAAAATGAAGATACTGCTTGCTGTTCTCTTCTCATATAAACACATTTATAAGCACATAACAATGATGATGCAGCCATATTGTTACTCGGCCCTATGGTGTTAACATAGAGTAGTGCTGTCCTCTGATGAAACGTATATTTTTATGTGTTGTCTTCATAGACGACCCAATGTAACGCATGGCTATTTTTGCAATCTGTTGTGCCATTTTAGTGAGCCATAGACTGCGTTTTCTTCCAGTATAAGGTTAGTGGCATTTGGTGTATAGGCTCAGCGCCTTTCTAGACTGATCCATTTTAACGCATGGGGCAGATTCCATCATGCAGAACTTGGATCTATAGTGTAGGTTCATAATGCCCAGGGCAGGAATTTATGCTCCCTATCCTATGGACTGTACTAATAGTTTATGAGTTTGGGGGTGCCATACATGTTTTACTGGTCCAGTATTGAGCCCCTTGTCTTCTTATTCAGCTGTTCTCCACCATAACTCCTTTTCTCCTGCTTTCCTTAAGGTCGTACCATCTTATACAGCCCAACTATATCATTATTTCTACAACCCTAGTTCAAGCCAACCACCTGTTACCTTTTTTGTCTAACTCAAGGCATACTCAACCTCAACCATCTTTATTCTGCCCTTTCCAAAGCCATCACTATATTGACAATGTCTTTCCACATATCATCCCTATGCCCTTTTACTTGTCACTTTATTTCCTACTCATCCTCTATTCACCCCTACATCCTGCCCTTCTCCAGTGCCCACTTTTTACCAATCCATGTGCAGCTCATCCTCCACTGGAAGCAGCTTGACCCAGGATGACAGGTAATACAGTAGCAGCCGTCAACCTGATTGGCAACATGCTACCATGTTTATGGGATAAAATACATTAAAGGGTTTATCCAGCAAAAATCTTTTTTCTTTCAAATCAACTGATTTTAGAACGTTATATGGATTTGTAATTTACTTCTATTTAAAAAATTTTAAGTCTTCCCATACTTACCAGCTGCTGTATGTTCTGCAGGAAATGTTTTCTTTTCAGTCTGACACAGAGCTCTCTGCTGACATGTCTGAGACAAGAACTCTGTCTCAGTTTTCTCTGAATCCCCATAGAAAACCTCTCCTGCTCTGGACAGACTCTGTCTCGGCCAGAGATGTCAGCAGAGAGCACTGTGTCAGACTGAAAAGAAAACATTTCCTGAAGAACATACAGCAGCTGATAAGTATAGAAAGACTGGAGATTTTTAAATAGAAGTAAATTACAAATCTATATTACTTTCTGAAACCAGTTGATTTTAAAGAAAAACATTTTCTCTGGACAACCCCTGTAATATGATGCTGGGACTGTGATGTGAAAAAATAATAATAATAAAAAAAATATTCTTACTCCTGGTCCCCCGCTGGTCTCTCAAAGCCCCTTTCAGTCCCCTAATCTTCTTTATTTTTCCTGCTTCCACCATGAGAGCCTCAGTCAAAGAGCAGATAAAGGTCTTGTACCGAGTACTCTGCTCAGAAGCAGGAAAAAGAAAGGTGATTGTTGAGGGACCAGAAACAGTTAAATAGGCTCTGCAGAGGGGATTGGGTTTAGGTGAGTATAGCTTTGCGTTCTACTTTTTTTAATTTTATTTATTTATTTATTTTAACAGACATTTTCAACATTTTTTAACATCATTTTCTTTTTTCTTTTTATTCTCAAAATGCTGGACCACCCTTTTATAAGAGCGATATTATCTTCTTCTCTAGACAGCACCATGGGCACAAGTAGAAGTTAAACTATAGTACAGACAGGGGCCTTAGGTACTATCCTGCATCCTGTATGTTGCCTGCGATTTATCCTTTTGTGCTTTATCATTTTAAGAAGTATTAGACCACCAATTAATAATAATAGGATTAACGTCAATAACACCATCAAGGTGACACAATTTTCGATGCAAGATCAAGGAGACAAAAAATAGGTGACACATCCCAACAAACCTAAAGATAAAGAAGATTGATGGCAGAAAAGCAATACATGGTCCATATAATCTACAGTTATATGATATCCTTTTTTATTCTGTAAAGAGGATTTTGTCCTGTGTTTTATGAGGCAATATCATCTAGCAGCCTAATGTCTCTCAGCATTGTGGTAGGGGTGATACAATGATCACAATGATTAAATGATGATTATTTTCTATTATAGGGGTACTGTGGAGAAAAATAATGTTTTAAAACAAACTATTGATGAAAGTTATACAGACTTCTGAATAACTTTTATTCAAAAAACAAAAATAAAACGTCTATATAAAAAAAAAAAGCCTTCCAGTACTTATCGGGTGCTGCATGCCCTGTAGGAAGTGGTGTATTCTTTCCAGTTTAACACAGTTCTGCCATCTCTGTCCATGACAGGAACTGTCCAGAACAGTAGCAAATCCCCATAGAGTACTATTTTTTTTTTTACAAAATTTGTTTAACTTTCTGACACCAGTTAATTAAAACAAAAAATCTTTTAATCAGAATACGCCTTCTAAGTTGTGAAGATTTTTTGTAAACACCCTTAGGCTATGTTCACACTGCGTATGATTCCGTCCGTAGTTTTTACGCCGCCGTACATGTGCAGCTGAAACTACGGGCGTGGGAAAAATCGACATGCGGCCGGATGCATACAAACCGCGAACATACGCCTGTAGTACAGTTATGCTTCCCTAGCTTGTTTCGAAGCGATCTGAAACAGGTCATTTACTTGGAAATCTTCGCCCAGCCCAATAAAACTCACAGAACCTGTTGAATCGAAAAATCAAGTTCAATTTGGCTGAAATAAGTACTCTGCACGGGACCGTATGGAAATCCACGGCCGTGAGTTGGAACATTTCCGTCCTCAAACAATGGTCTTGTTCATTTTTCCCGGCACCGTATACGATCTGGCCGTAAGCTCATACGTAGTGTGCACTGTGCGGGCGTATATCGTATACTTTCAAGCGAACACATCAACCTCAAAACTATGTGCGTATTTTCGCGGTTCGCACTACGGATGGAATCATACGCAGTGTGAACATAGCCTTATTCTGATTTTAGCCAGCAAACACAAGTCACAATGTGTCTTAATGACATGTTATTTGGATTTCATATATCTCTACATATGTACCTGTATACTTTTATAAATATCTTTTTTACAGCAGTATACATAGAGTAAAATTTACTATTCATCTCATTAAGACTTTTTTATTACGAGAAAACTCCAAACTTCACTATTCCAAAAAAATCCTAGAAATAATTAACAGGTTTACATGTTTTATATAAGTTCTATTTTCATATACCTTAAGGCTATATTTACACTGCTTATGAATCCGTCCGCAGTGCGAACCGCGAATATACGCACGTAGTTTTGAGGTTGATGCGATTACGATATACACCTGCACAATGCACACTACGTATGAGCTTACGGCCGGATCGTATACGGCGCCGTGAAAAATGAACAAGACCATCGTTTGAGGACGGAAATGTTGAAACTCACGGCCGTAGATTTCCATGCGGTCCCGTACAAAGTACTTATTTCAGCCAAATTGAACTTGATTTTTCGATCCAAAAGGTTCTGTGTGGTTTACGGGGCTGGGCGAAGATTTCCAAGTAAATGACCTTCCTCAGATCGCTTGGAAACAAGCTAGGGAAGCATAACTGTACTACGGGCATATCTTCGCGGTTCATACGCATCCGGCCGCATGTCTATTTTTCACACGCCCGTAGTTTCAGCCGCAAAGCAGGTAGTTCCCGCAACATGACGTTTCCCAAACGTCATGTCTTCCCTGCCTCCCCCCGCTGTCCCGAGGTGAGATCGGGCAGCAGGAGGAGGCTATGTCACATAGCCTCCTCCCGCTGCCTCTGCTCGGAGGGGAGCCGCGCTCCCCCCGGGCAGTTAACCCCATAGACGCCGCGGTCAATGCGACCGCAGCGTCTATGGGGATATTTTTGCATTGGGAGGCGATCGGGAGGCGATCGGGCGGCGGGAGGGGGTTGTGGCATGTTGCCTCCTCCCGCCGCCACTGCAGATCCTACCCCGGCAGTTCCCTGTCCCCCCCGGTACTGGTGGATCGCCGCTATTACCGTTATAGCGGCGATCCGCCAGTACCAGCGCCGCCGCTGCATTTCATCTCCCCCCACCGTGAATCCACGGTGGGGGGAGATGAAATAAGTATTAATCAGATCTCAGATCAGCCCCCTTGTGGCCGATCTCTACCCCCCCTCCCCGGGCGGCCATCAAATCCAAGATGGCCGCCCCCATCGTTGCGAATAAACGATGTTTGTTCGCAGCGATGGAAATAAAAAATGAATGAAAACCCCATGCTCTCCGCCACCGGAGGTAGCGGAAAGCATGGGGCAGTGATCAGGGACCCCCCCCCCAAGTCGCCCCCCACCCCCCCAGTCACCCCCGTCCCTCAGTAACCCCCCCTTCCCCACATACGTTACCTGATACTGGAGCTCAGTCCTCTTCGACGTCCTGACTGCTTCTGATGTGCGCATGCGCGTCAGAAGCAGTTAGCTCTGAAAATTTTAAGTGACAGAGACCAATATGGTCTCTGTCACTAAACTATGATTACTGTGATAGAAAATATCACAGTAATCATAGTAATACAGTGAAAATGAAAGTGAAAAAAGTACAAGTGAAAAAGTGTAAATGTGAAAAAGTGAAAAACATACAAACAAAATAAAACACACTTTTTATTATAGTAATAATTGCGGTTTACTCCCAGATTACCCATAACCACCGCAGGTTGCCCGTATCCGCCCCAATTTGCCCGTAACCGCCGCAGGTTGCCCGTAAACACGCCAGATTACATGTAACCACCGCACGTTGCCCATAACCACCACATCTTGACCGTAACCCCCCCAAATTGCCAGTGACCCCCTCCAGATTGCCCGTAACTACCGCACGCTGCCTCTGACCACCGCACGTTGCCTCTGACCACGGCACGTTGCCCCTGACCACCGCACGCTGCCTCTGACCACCGCACGTTGCCATTGACCACTGCACGCTGCCTCTGACCACCGCACGTTGCCATTGAGCACCGCACGTTGCCTCTAACCACCGCACGTTGCCTCTAATCACCGCACATTGCCTCTGACCACCGCACGTTGCCCCTGACCACCGCACGTTGCCTCTAACCACCGCACGTTGCCCCTAACCACCGCACGTTGCCCCCAACCACCGCACGTTGCCCCTGACCACCGCACGTTGCCCCTAACCACCGCACGTTGACCCTGACCACCGCACGTTGCCTCTGACCACCGCACATTGCCTATAACCACCTCACGTTGCCTCTAACCACCCTCTCCAGATTGCCCGTAACCACGCCAGATTGCCTGTAACGACCCCAAATTACAGGTATTCATCCCAGATTACCTATAAGCACTTCAGTTTATCCGTAACCACCCCGCGTTGCCCGTTACCACCCCACGTTACCCGTAACCACCCCGCGTTGCCCGTAACCACCCCAGATTCTCTGTAACCACCCCAGGTTGCCCATAACCACCCCAGGTTGCCCATAACCACCCCAGGTTGCCCGTGACCACCCCAGGTTGCCTGTGACCACCCGAAGTTGCCCGTGACCACCCCACATTACCTGTAATCTCATTTTTTATTGTATTTTAGTAACTGCGCTATTCTAATAACTATTACTAGCTGCGGTTTTGCTCCAGCAAATTGGCGCTCCCTTCCTTCTGAGCCCTGCTGTGTGCCCATACAGTGGTTTATGCCCACATATGGGATACCGTTTTACTCAGAAGAAGCTGCTTTACAGATTTTGGGGTACGTTTTCTCTCCTGTTCCTCGTGAAATTAAGAAATTTTTAACTAAACAAACATTATTGGAAAAATTCGAGTTTTTCATTTTTACTGTCTTATTTTGAATACTTTCCTCTAATACCTGTGGGGTCAAACCGCTCACTGCATCTCAAGATGAATTCTTTCAGGGGTGTACTTTCCTAAATGGGGTCTTTTGGGGGACTTTTGCTGGGGTTCTATTCTTCTGACACTACAGGGGCGCTGCAAACGCACCTGGCACTCAGAAACTTCTTCGGAAAAATCTGCACTGAAAATGCTAATTGGCGCTCCTTCCATTCTGAGCCCGGCTGTGTGCCCATACAGTGGTTTATGCCCACATATGGGGTACCGTTCTACTCAGGGGAACCTGTGTTACAGATTTGGGCATGCAGATTCTCCCCTGTTCCTAGTGAAATTGAGAAATTTCAAACTAAACGAACATATTATTGGAAAAATTCTAGTTTTTCAGTTTTACTGTCTTATTTTGAATACTTTCCTCTAATACCTTTGGGGTCAAAATGGTCACCACACACCAAGATGAATTCTTTGAGGGGTGTACTTTCCAAAATGGCTGGACTTTTGGGGGGGTTCTCTTCTGCGGACACTACAGGGGCACTGCAAACGCACCTGACGCTCAGAAACTTCTTCAGCAAAATCTGAACTGAAAATGCTAATTGGCGCTCCCTTCTTTCTGAGCCCTCCTGTGTGGCCATACAGTGGTTTATACCCAAATATGGGGTACCGTTGTATTCAGGAGAACCTTCTTTACAAATTTGGGGGTACTTTTTTTCTCTCTTTCCTCGTGAAATTGAGAAATTTCAAACTAAACAAACATATTATAGGAAAAATTCAAGTTTTTCATTTTTACTGTCTAATTTTAAATACTTTCCTCTAATACCTGTGGGGTCAAAATGGTCACCACACCCCAAGATGAATTCTTTGAGGGGTGTACTTTCCAAAAAGGGGTGACTTTTGGGGGGTTTCTCTTCTGCGGACACTACAGGGGCGCTGCAAATGCACCTGGCGCTCAGAAACTTCTTTTAGCAAAATCTGCATTGAAAAAGCTAATTGGCGCTCCTTTTCTTCTGAGCCCTGCTGTGTGCCCATACAGTGGTTTACGCCCACATATGGGGTACCGTTGTATTCATGAGAACCTTCTTTACAAATTTTGGGGTACTTTTTTCTCTTGTTCCTCGTGAAATTGAGAAATTTCAAACTAAACAAACATATTATTGGAAAAAATCGTGTTTTTCATTTTTACTGTCTAATTTTGAATACTTTCCTCTAATGCATGTGGGGTCAAAATGCTCATCCTACCCAAAGATGATTTCTTTGAGGGGTGTACTTTCGAAAATGGGGTGACTTTTGGGGGGATTCTATTCTGCGGACACTACAGGGGCTCTGCAAATGCACCTGGCGCTCAGAAACTTCTTCAGCAAAATCTGCATTATAAAAAGCTAATTGGCGCTACTTTACTTCTGAGCCCGGCTGTGTGCCCATACAGTGGTTTACGCCCACATCTAGGGTACCGTTGTATTCAGGAGAACCTGCGTTACAAATTTTGGCATGCTTTTTTTCTCATGTTCCTTTTGAAAATGAGAAACTTTAATCTAAACGTATATATTATTTGAAAATTAAAATTTTCTATTTTTTTACGGCCTAATTGTGAATACTTTCCTCCAGCCCCTGTAGGGTTAAAATGCTCATTATACCCCTAGATTAATTCTTTAAGGTGTCTAGTTTCCAAAATGGGGTCACTTATGGGGGTTTCCAGTATACAAGCCTTCTAAATCCATTTAAAAAAAGAACTGGTCCCTAAAAAAAAATCAGTTTTGGAAATTTTCACAAAATGTGATAATTTGCTCATAAATTTCTAAGCCCCGTAACACCCTAAAAAAGTAAAATATGTTTCCCAAATTATGCCAGAATAAAGAGGACATATTGGTAATGTGATTTAGTAACTAATTTATGTGCTATGACTTCCTTTTTTAGAAGCAGAGAATTTCAGAAGTTCATAAAATGCTAAATTTTCAAATTTTTCTTGATATTTTGATGTTTTTCACAAAAAATACACAAAGTAGTGACCAAATTTTGCTACTAATATAAAGTGTCATATGTGACGAAAAAACAATCTCAGAATCGCTAGCATACGTTAAAGCATCACTGAGCTATAAGAGCATAAAATGAGACAGGTCAGATTTTGAAAAATGAGCCTAGTCATTAAGGCTAAAACAGGCTTTAGAGGCAAGGGGTTAATGCTAGAGATGAGTGAACATGCTCAAATGAGCCCACTATTATTTTGGGTTCTGGGGTACTCAAAAGTACTCAATACTTGAACAAATACTGTGTGGTGCTTGAATAACATTGATAGTCTCCTCTCTTTATCTTTGGCTGCTTAAATTAGCATGCTGGGAAGTGGCTGGCAAATCCTGCCATGTTGCCTGCTGGCATAGCAGTTATTGGCTGGCTACTTCAGGTGACCTGGGTGTATATAGACCCAGGACACCTAATGCTATATTCACTTGTGGTCTATTAGCTGACAGGGAGATCTGCTGGAGCAGGTGTAGGGCATAGTGTGGTTAGTCAGATAAGTCCTTAGGTTCATCAAACACCCAACAGCACTTTTAAGGACTAGCAGTCCCAGTAGTCCTTAAAATCATCTACTGTACATTATAGTACTAGTATTATACAGTCTGAGCAGTATCATAGTGTGACGGTGGTCTAGTGGTGGTCACTGAATATACACTATTGTATACTGTACAACACTTTTTTTGCTGACAATAGTATACGTACTACCACCAAAAAGTTGAAAACCATTGTCAGGTTATGTTCACACAACGTAAGTTCAGTAGTAATCACGGCCGTTGTTGCCGTGATTACTACTGAACCAATATTATGCTGCAGGCTAAGGGAATCCCGACCGGAGTGTATACACATAGTATACATTCTGGCTGGGATTGCTAGCTGCACCGCAAAAAACTGAACCTGTCAGTTTACACAATGGAGCGTGCGGCTCCAGCCACACTCTCCATTGTGTGCAGCAGCAAATTGGGATGCGGGTGTGTATGGATGCGCCCACATCCCAATTCATCAGAAGTGAAGATCCTCCATCCAGCCGGGTCACAGAACGTCCGGAGTCTTATGCCTTGTGAACATGGCTTCATAGTGTAACAGCTTAGTGGTGGTCACTGAGTATACGCTGTTGTATACTTTGTGTAATCTGCTAACAGAAAAAATGTGAAAGACTAGTGGAAAGGGATATTCGCTACATGCTTCAACAGCACATTTATATTTCTTACACAGGAACCTGTAGAATAGAGAAAAAATCAGACGATACCTTTTGGAGGCTAACTGAATATATTTGATTGTAAGCTTTCAAGAGTCTAGCTCCCTTCGTCAGACAAGATGTTAACATGAACCTGGACTTTAAGAAAGATTAGTTAATTTACTTTTATATTAATAATTTTGAGTATGTCTATAGTAATTGGTTGCTGTATAAGTGGAGACTTTAAGAATGGAGAAGAGACGCAGCAGCTTGCTGCATTCTGCCATTGGTCTTGTAGAGATTAATGAGCACCTACTGCTACCTCAGTCTGTTTTCAGATTGCATACACTCATATTTTCAAAGATCATTGTAAAAACCTCTTCATTGTAATCATGTTTGATGTTTAAGCTCATAATGTACTTTAAGTCAATGAAGCTCAGTCAACTCTTTTTCTTACACAGAGCAGTGAAAGGACAGGCTGCAGCATGGTCCTCTCCCCGCTCATTCTCCTGATCAGTACACCTGGACCGATAAAAACCTTTGACCTATGTCTATGACATGTCAAAAGTTTTTAAAAACAACAAGTACACTTTAAAGCCCCTGATTTTCACATGACCGACTGACCATCCATAGAGTTTGGAGGTTGCTGACTTTTCCCCAACAGCAGAAGGGTAGAAAGGTTAGAATTCAACATGTCCAATCTTTAGTTGCCAGTGAACATAAACTGCTGCTCTGTCCCTATTTTAAAGACTTGTCTGGTCAGGTGTACTGCTGTATGGGAGAAGCAGAAGAGAAAGTTACTTGCTTATTTGGCCAACATCTCTCTTAAAGGTCTGGCCAGGATTATCTGCATGTTCTTTCCGACTATACACCATTCATTTTAATATAGGAGGTTTGAGTTTTTGAGTTTGGCTTTAGAGAGAATGTGTTAACTCTTTGATCTTTGATCTCAGCAGCTTCGGCACTTAAAAGTGTCAGTTCCTATCTTTTTATGCAGTATAAAATGTGTATGGGGAAGACTAATATGAGCTAATAGGCTTGTAGACTGAGGACTTGAGCCCAACAAAGAAGTATATATTTTGCAAATAGACCAAAAACAGTCATTAGTATACTACTTCCAATTTAATGGGCCCTACATGGATAATGGCCCAGCATTGCAAAGTGTGAATAGGACCTAACATAGCAGAGAAGGACAAGGCATCCTATTAATCACTTATAAAGTAGGAGAGGTCGGCAGCACAAACGACTGAGCTTTGAAGGCAAAGGCTTCACAAAGGTATTGAGGATCTAAGAGCACTGTGAAGTTTTATGTTTTCACTGTAGGTATAGCTTGAAAGAGAAATTTTAATAAAAGAACTACACGAGACAATTGTTTTTTATGCAGCTAACTAATTTATAATGGTAGGTTAAGTAACATATGCTTTTAATTTAGCCAGCAACTGTCTTAAAGGTCCTGAATTCTTTAATATCATTCATACTTACCTGTTGACTGCAGATTCACTCATCAGCCTATTTACTGATGCAGTCACAGCATTCAATGTACCTGCAGTGTGATTTCCATTTCATATTGTGAACTTCAGCTTCCACAGCCATGTTAGATGTCACTCCGATGTCTCAGGATTTTCAGTCATTGTACTAAACCTTGATTGGAAAGAACAACCATCCGAGTAAGGCTGAAACCTGAATTTCATCCGATTTGTATCAGTCTCTCATAATGATGTAGCTTATAGTGATATAAACCCAAACTAAATGAGTCGTAATGAATCCTGACATTCTCTACCATATAAGACTTTCTTTTGTTATTCTTTCAAATTATCATTGACATTTATATTATTTGTAGCACTTTTTATTTCATAGCAAAATTGTTATTATCTTGTCAGATCATTACTCAATGTATGAATAAATTAGTATCATTTTGCCTGTTATCTGTTAATACCATTGGAGGAAAATTATTTTTTTTTTTATAAAAGTATAGCAGATATTCACTCGTAGCTCTAGTAGCACTAGCTCCAGCCACTAAGATTAAATTGCATAACACTCTCATTGACAAACAAAATAATGCACCAAGAAAAAATTGTTGGAATGAAGCAAAACATTCTACGGCTATGGTCTCACAACTTTTTTTCTTGTCCATTTATATATTTTTTTAAATGACGTCAATCATTTTGAGGCGAAAATAACATCAATTATATTGCAGTTTTGCCGCCCATCAGTGCAATAACAGCTGTTGGTACATAAGTCTAGTTCAGGTGGACTGATTCACCTTTGAGTGTTTCTTTAATTAAATAGTCCATTAAATATAATACCATAGTAGTGATATACTAAGTAGTAGTGCTTAACCCTCTAAAGGTGACTGATATGCAATAGCTCCCTCATATCATCAGAGCAGTTGGGACAGTGTGTCGCTTCACAGCAAAGGCAGGATTGTAGCTCTCACCACAAAGCCTCCATACTTAAACCCACAGTCAGCTCAGTCACAGCAGTCCAGGTTTTTCAACCATGACTTCACTGTAAATCAAGTTTCTGTGCCAGTTTTTAATTCAGTTTCTTAAGGGGTTATTCACACGTCCGTTATAAACAGTTCATGCACGGTCTGTATACTGTGGACCAGGCCTCGGAAAATACGACATCATGATTCATTATGATGCTGGGAGCTCCTAAACTGTTGATGGGGTTTCAAAAGAATAGAAACTATAAACTTTTATTTCTCCTTGCTTTCTTCTGGCTTTGACTAAAAAAGTGAATGTAGGGCGACCACTAAAACTGCGACAAAATGCTAAAACCCTGTCAAGATGGTTAGAGTGATAATAATTTTATTTTTTTGCAACAAATCTTTTTTCTCAAATAGCTTGTTTGTTATTTTAAGCATGCCATGGAGATTTTTTTTTTCTTTTCTTTCTTTTTTTTTTTTTTTTGCTCAGAGTAAATCCTCCTTCCAAAGACTGCATCAACATAGGTAAAAAGTAAATATAAAGTATGGAAGTGTTTGACAATCATAAAAGCCCTTAGTGTTCCTATATGTAGAGTTTACTTGTTACATTGCATGTTGGATTTTTAAAAAAAAATATATTCTCTCAATCGTGGATTTGCTGTTCATACACCATACACAGATATTTACTGAACTGTCCTTGAAAGCTGCCAACGGATTAGCTGTTGAAGATATCCCTGTTTTTGCACATGTGTGTCAATCAGTGGATTTATCATTTGGATTAACACACTTGAGCTGAAGCAGGGACATTCTTAAATCGTGGAAGACTGGAACTGTGGCACTATTGTGAAAGCATCAACTTTCTTTATAATGTATCCTAAAACGTAGAGTAAAACAATGCTCGGCTTATAATGTATCTGTCAGTGACTTATTTTATATATTCTGCAAAATCTGATCATCTTTGGCTGAGGGCAGGAAGAAGGGAATAGATCAGTGAATCATAGGTAAAATCTAAAGAGTTTAGCATCAAGTTTAATTTCTATATTTATAATCATGTTTTCTGAACCTTGAGGCTACTCTTTTGGTTGTATGAAGATATTATTTACATACACCATAACTCAGAATTAGAAAAAGGTTCTGCTATCTTCCAGAATGTGTGCCACTATTTTCTGATATTACAACTCTGCCAAATTCAAGTGACGCTTTAAAACAGCCCCTAGGAGTACTTCATATTCTCTTCCAGCCATGCGGAGGCAGAGATCCAACAAAAGCTGGAGGTTAATTGAGGGGACATACTTTCATGGATACAGTTTTACAGTTCCCATGACTGCACAGTCCTATGCTTTCAGAGGAAAATTTTTGGACAGAAGGTTTTTGGACATTTTCTAAAATATAAATGAAATATATGCATTTCTACTTGGTTATATGTGGATTATGTGAGAAGCTGCAATACCAAAGAGAAAGTCAATGACTAACCAGAGGTTTGTCTTATTAAGTGGGGATTTTAAATACTGTATTTTGCTAAGCATTAGAAAATGTATCCAGAACACAAGCAGTAAAAACACTATGGGGGAGATTTATCAAGATGCACCTTTGTCATACCCTGCAGAAAAAAGGCAGATTTGCCCCTTTCCAGTATGCCAGACGCATCCCCGCTCGTCTGATGGTGCAGCAGGGTGGGGAGGAGGGGTGATTTACTCGCAGGTGTAAATCATGATACAAATCTACACCTTCTCCCAAGGCGCAGAGCCAGCTGGCTTTACTAAGAGGCGTACTGTGCAATGAGGGCTGTTGGTACATTATTCTAGGTTAGGTGGGCTAATTGGCCTTTAAGTGTGTCTTTGATTGAAAAGTCTATGAAATTTTATAGTAAAAACGGTGAAAGGACGGTGAAAAAACTAAAAATGTGTGTGAACAACTAAAAGATAACTGCTGTTTGCAACAGCAAAAGACGTCGGGAAATAATTGACATGATCGTTATTTTGACGTCCGTACAGATAACGTCTGTCATTTTATAGACTGTGTGGCCTGGATGTCCGAAATTCCAATTACTTTAATGCTTTGCATTGCAGTCAATTACATCGCATCAATAACGGAAGTCTTTTTAAATAGAAAAGTTTGCCGCCTTTTCTCTTTTTTTTTGACATTGTGTGAGCATAGCCTACAGCTGTGAATCGATTCCAGTTTTCTATATATTTATTATGTTAAAATATCAAAAGGTATTGAAATATTTGTTGTTCATACAAAACTGATTTTCAAATACTCAATCTCCCCAAGTTATGTTGTTTCTATTGCTACACATCTCCTATGTGCTTAATTGTATTGCAGCTTTATTTCAGCAGTGGGTGAAATGCAGGAACAATGGCTTATTTCTCACATTTTGTTAATGAAAGTATACCAAATGCCTTGAGAAATCTCCCAAACTTTACATCCAAAAGGTTATGTGTCTGAATAAAGAGCTGGAGAATGTAATAAAATATATAATCTTCAATTGAATAATCCCAATTTGCATGTGAGTTCTCTCATTGAAGCTGTTAGCCAGTGACTTTCCATGTACAGAACAAGCTTTGTTGAAATAATAAGTTCTGAAGGTCAGTTCTTCGCTCCATAATAATGAATTCAACCTCTTTTTTTTATATATTTTTGTCAGAGGGCAGGCTTCCTATGATATTGTTTCACTTGTATAATAAAATGAATGTTCAAAAAATTCCAGAAAGTATTAACACAGCACAATTATATTATATATGGTTCTTTTTCCTCACAATATCAAAAATTAACACTATTCTGAAGGGACCTGAAAATTGTTTTAGCCCCTGGGATTCTTGAAGAAATTCTCCAGAAGTTTTACTTTCTCCTTCCCATCACAGCAATTTCGCCTGATTACCATATTTAAAATCACTAAAAAGATTTTGACAATTGTGTTCAGTCTTATAGTTTTTTTTGTGTGTAGTTTTATTATTTTTATTGACTTTGAATTCGAGTTGAGGCTAGATGCACTTTAGTAAATGTTAGACGTCAATCTATGTTCCTGGATTATTTGTATATACTGTATCTATACTTATGATTTACACCTAAAGGGTTCTAGGTATGCTTCACAAACAATCTAAACAACAATAGAAGTAGTGCTTCGCATCCCTGTGTTAGGAAATTAAAGTGGGTAAAATTTATTAAAGCTGGTGCTAAGTGGTGCTAAGGAAAGGTGGAGGAGTTTATAAATCTCACCTGTTGGTTATATCAGCTACTAAAGGTACTGCTCCGAACAGTGGAAATTGTGTCATAACTCTGTGTCATAACTGTGTTAGAAAAGGTTAGCTGAGCACATAACAGAGCTCCATGCTGAAACAAAATATAACAATAATAGTTGAGCAGGTCTCGGTTTACTTTAACTTCAAGTATCATAGAGCTTTGTTTAACTCTTTACAGCGTGCAAAAGTCAACAATACTGTCTAGAAAAATATAGAGAAGGAAATGGTTGTATGAGGATATTTATTCATATAAATTTTTCTTTATAAGGCATAAGTCCATAAGATGGCCGAAAAGGAGAGGCAAATGACCATGCCCCGCCCCCTGTGTCCAGCACATAGGAGCTGAGTGATGGACACTTGAGGGAGGGTCACATTCTCCTCCATGTCGGCAAGCTTATAGAGAGACTCAGCACAGAGCAGGACAGCAGAGCCTGGAGCAGGGAAGTCTGATTTTAGCTCTATGAGGTACACAGAGATCTGTTGTCAGTAATTACAGTGAATACACATCACTTACTATTTTAATTTAAAAATGTATTGTACCTTAAAGAGGTGTCCAGCGAAAATCTTTTTCTTTCAAATCCACTGGTCTTGGAAAGTTATATAGATTTGTAATTTACTTATTATTTAATTTATCAAAAAATCTTAAGTCTTCTAATACTTAGCTGCTGTATGTCATGCAGGGAGTGTTGTTTTATTTTCAATCTCACATGGCGCTCTCTGCTGCCACCTCTGTCTGAGACAGGAACTGTCTAGAACAGGAATGGTTTTCTATGGAGATTCATAGAAAACCGAGACAGAGTTCTTGTCTCGGCCAGAGATGTCAGCAGAGAGCACTGTGTCAGACTGAAAATAAAACATTTCCTGCATGACATACAACAGCTTATTAGTATGGGAAGACTTGTGATTTTTTAATAGAAGTACATTACAAATCTATATATAAATTTCTGATATCAGTGGATTTGAAATAAAAAAAGATTTCGCTGGAGTACCCCTTTAACTCTGCTGGTGAAAGTTAAGAACTGTATGGCTACGAGCATGCATGAGACTGTAAGCTGCATGACAAAAATGGATCAGAAAAAGGGGGCATTCAGAATATGCGGACCTGATGACAGGAACACTTTAAAATAAGGCTGCACTTTCGGAACTACTGGCTAAATATACTTCCAATGGAAAGAAGGAAAGTCGGAGCACGTCTTTAAACGCAGCAATCTTAGTCTTTATTCAGCAAACAGGCAGTACAGATGAATGTGAAGACTGAACAGGCAATAGCTGTTTCACACGTCACAGCGTGCTTTCTCACAGCCCTAGCGTCAGTACGTATACTTCCCCTTATATACAACTCACCCATGTGAATATAATAAAGTTAAAAACATAATTATTACATATATAAAGTAGAAATATAATACAAAAACATTTTTACACAATGCTATATACAAAAGTTATGTTACTTTACCAACAGGTACCATGTATTGCAACGCAATCATTTAACCCTAATGGTCCTAATGCATCTAATCTCAGAATTAATTCTGTTTCCTTCTGCAAAAGTTGTATGCGTCTATTCCCACCTGTTGGAGAACCTCTTAGGCGTAACAAGCCCATAAAACACATCTCACAGCTATCATTATTATGGACGGTCCGCATATGTTCCATTAACTTCGGGCAACCCTTCTTTGTGCGTAAAAATCGCACATGCTCCGAAAATCTAATGTGCATAGGGCGCTCCGTCTTCCCTATATAGTACATTCCGCAGCTACATAACACTGCATAGACTACAAATGGTGTCTTACACGTAATCAAATCATTTACTTTCCATTTCTTACCTCCTAGCTGGACTTCACGGACATCATTCAGTTGGGCAAAATTGCTACAACGGCCACATTTAAAATTACCCGGTAAATCAGTAGATTTTCCTAACCATGACCTATCAGTACTGTTTCTATCTGTCTGTAATCTACCTCTCACCAAATCATCACGTAAATTTCTACCCCGACGAAAGGCCACAATGGGATGTGTATTAGTTATCTCTTTTAATGCTGGGTCGCCTCTTAACAGATGCCAGTGTTTGCAAATGGCCACCTTAATAACATTGTCCATGGTACTGTGGCCAAATGTGAGCACAAACCTATTTAATTCACCCTAAGATCGCTTTTTATTATAATCGCCACGTATCAGACAACTACGATCTAGTTTTCTAGCCTTATCTAGAGCATTCATAATCTCATTCTTCGGATATCCTCGTTTTTGCAAGCGATCACCCAGCTCTTTAGCTTGCTGCTCAAAAATTTCTTTTTTACTATTAATGCGCTTTAACCACACGTTTCACGTGAGCTGGATGGTCGCTTGCATAATTAAGCAGCATATTGGTAGCTGTTGGCTTACGATATCTACTTGTCTGAAGTGCACCTTCTACCACTTGCAAATGAACGTCAAGAAAATCCAAATTGTCCTTGCAAATCCTTGGGTGATCGCTTGCAAAAACGAGGATATCCGAAGAATGAGATTATGAATGCTCTAGATAAGGCTAGAAAACTAGATTGTAGTTGTCTGATACGTGGCGATTATAATAAAAAGCGATATGAGGGTGAATTAAATAGGTTTGTGTTCACATTTGGCCACAGTACCATGGACAATGTTATTAAGGCGGCCATTTGCAAACACTGGCATCTGTTAAGAGGCGATCCAGCATTAAAAGAGTTAACTAATACACATCCCATTGTGGCCTTTCGTCGGGGTAGAAATTTATGTGATGATTTGGTGAGAGGTAGGTTACAGACAGATAGAAACAGTACTGATAGGTCATGGTTAGGAAAATCTACTGATTTACAGGGTAATTGTAAAAGTGGCCGTTGTAGCAATTGTGCCCAACTGAATGATGTCCGTGAAGTCCAGCTAGGAGGTAAGAAATGGAAAGTAAATGATTTCATTACATGTAAGACACCATTTGTAGTCTATACAGTGTTATGTAGCTGCGGAATGTACTATATAGGGAAGACGGAGCGCCCTATGCACATTAGATTTTCGGAGCATGTGCGATCTTTACGCACCAAGAAAGGTTGCCCGAAGTTAATGGAACATATGCGGACCGTCCATAATAATGATAGCTGTGAGATGTGTTTTATGGGCTTGTTACGCCTAAGAGGTTCTCCAACAGGTGGGAATAGACGCATACAACTTTTGCAGAAGGAAACAGAATTAATTCTGAGATTAGATGCATTAGGACGATTAGGGTTAAATGATTGCGTTGCAATACATGGTACCTGTTGGTAAAGTAACATAACTTTTGTATATAGCATTGTGTAAAAATGTTTTTGTATTATATTTCTACTTTATATATGTAATGATTATGTTTTTAACTTTATTATATTCACATGGGTGAGTTGTATATAAGGGGAAGTATACGTACTGATGCTAGGTCTGTGAGAAAGCACGCTGTGACGTGTGAAACAGCTGTTGCCTGTTCAGTCTTCACATTCATCTGTCCTGCCTGTTTGCTGAATAAAGACTAAGGGTGCGTTTACACAGAAAGATTTATCTGACAGATTTTGGAAGCCAAAGCCAGGAATGGATTTAAAAAGAGCATCGATCCCAGTCTTTCCTTTATGACCTGATCCCTGTTTATAGTCTGCTCCTGGTTTTGGCTTCAAAGATCTGTCAGATAAATCTGTCTGTGTAAATGCATCATAAGATTGCTGCATTTAAAGACGTGCTCCGACTTTCCTTCTTTCCATTGGAAGTATATTCTACTACTGGTCTTCAGTGTCGTTGAGCACCTTGAGCAGTCTGGATCCTAAGTGGCAGCGCAAGGGTGCACAATTTACAAGCGGAGAGTGAGCGGTGCGGGGGCTTCCTTTCGGATTGCTACTGGCTAAATATGTTGTGCTGAACTTTCTCACAACTTGTACACAGTTACTTGCATTAAAGTGTTAAGAGTTATTTATGACCTGCTTATTTGTCCCCCATTCACACATTGTTGTATTGTAACAGCCATATTTTGCTTTCATTTTAGTGTGTGAACATAGAGAAATTCTGTAGTAGCAATGAAGAAAATTAATAATAATAATAATAATAATAATAATAATAATAATAATAATAACAATAATAATAACAATAATAAAAATAAGCAATCGCTGAGCTCAAGGAGATCAGTGAAAAAAATCTAGTGAAGTACTTACTCCCAGTGGGGAGATCAACAAACCACCATGATACATAGCCCCTTATGTTCCACTCCAGGGACCTGAATAATGCATATAATAATAATAATAATAATAATAATAATAATAATAATAATAATAACAACAAACAATAATAATAATAATAATAATAATAAGAAGAAGAAGAAGAAGAAGAAGACTGAATTGTATAGTGACAACAGATTCAGCATCTATTAAGTACAATTTCTATTTAAAGGATTTCCTGTTTTCTGTTTTTATAAAAGTGGTGACAGCCATCTGTCTTCCAGTTAACACTCCTAAAAATAATGAGATTGCACACTTCAGAAACCACTCCACCAGTCTATAATGGGATTTGTTATGGTAATAATTACCATCATGATGTAATAGGCTATGTGCTTATTGTGTATAACATAATGCTTCCCCTGAAGGCACAATCCATTGTTCTTTTTACATTTCAGCTACCTGCAAGTGATGACTTCTATGCTTGTCATATTCCACATTAGCACTGGCCAGAAGGAACATGTTCAATATTGTTGCATTAATGGTGATGAACACTTTTGCAATGATTTTTTATTATTGATTTGTTTCCTGAAAGCAAAATGAAGCAACTTTCTAAATAGTATTCATAAGAAATGTACTCCAATTTAGATGCTATTAAGACAAAGAAGTATTTTTCAGCAAATCTAGGTGTAAAACAATGGAGATAAATAATGGAAACATCTGCGCATTTTCTCTGTTTTTGACCCACTCCTGGTTTCAGTTAAAATACTGACTAAAATATCATGTATGAACATAGCCTTAAAGATACCACATGGGAGGCTAAAATTGTGAAGGAGGGGGCAGACAAACCATGGAGGAAAGCTCACACAGGCTGGTAAGAGAGGGGAAAGCAGATGTAATGCTGCAGGCGAAAATCATACAGGCTGTATAAAAGAATAGAGAGAAAATAAGGAGTATGCAGAGGCTGTAGGAGCTGATTTTTTTTTTGTGTGAAGATATTTCGGGAAAATACATTTTCACTATAAAAATGTACGAAGCTAGAATAATAATAAAAAATCTTTGCAATACCCTATTTGGATATCTTTGGGGCAGGAGGTAAGGGGGAACAATTGAGCTGATAACTGTTAAATACAGTCTCAAAAACATAAAAAAAAATGGAAATGTGCCGGTGTAAATCTTCTGCCACTGTCCACAGATGGCACTGGGATTAGTCATTGGAACTGACTGGGAACACACCCCTATCACTCTGGCTGTACTGGCTTCTACCTCACTCTTTCACTGCAGTTACAGATAAGAGGCAGCCATGCTGTAGCACAGACAGATACATTTGTAGCAGCTGTCAGCTAAATATAAGGTCTCCACTAAGCTGGAAAGGAGTAATTTAATAAACTGTATTTAACAGTTTTATTTATTTATTTATTTATTTAATTTATAATAACATAGGAAACAGTTAAAGAAAAAAATACATTAAAAGAAATTCATGTAGTGAAATCTATGCCAGTGATTTATGCATAAATATTTGCCCTTTGCGCCGCTTGAGCGCCATGATAAATCCCCCCCAGCGAATCTGTTTTGTTTGGGGGTTAACCTTTGACCTTCTGTAATAAATGTGAATGTTTTTAATTCTATGTATGCCCCTCCCCCCTCCCTAATTCTGTTTTTCAGTCTACAGTTTGTAACTCTATGAATGTATAAGACCGGTCACACATCTCATATAGTAGTCAGCCATATGTTCGCTTAGTCGACAGCTATCACTTCTGGACCTTACATACATGCTGAGACTGGCCAAGCATGCTTGTAGTCTCAATAGGTAAAAGTTAGAAAGACATTGCCAGAAACTTCTGGCAGTAGTTTATATTCCTGGGCGCTGTATTTGTCCATATCCGATGTGAAGATTAAACGGGAGCGGGACTTTAGAGGTTTAGAGGTACACTTTACTTACTACAACATAAAGAACCTCTTGTTTTGTTTTTGTTTGTTTTTTCTGTATGAAAATCCTTTTTATGGCATATGAAAATCATAAAATGGGATAAATTCTATTCACTTGTGTAAACTGCTACTCTCCCGACAATACAGGACCTGCGAATAGCCAAAGGTTTCACAAGTCAGACTTACGATAATCATTGGGCTGCTATCTAATGTACAGGGGCTGTCTTAATGAGAAAAGCAGAACACTATGCTAAACTGAAATGACTTTTACAATTCAAGCCACATTCCAGTTAATAAGACCATTGCTAATACATTGTGTGGTATAATCAACTTTGTTCCTAATCTGTCATTTAAAAAATACTTCTTTCTACAATGCACAAAGTAATCTATGTGGCTACTATTCCATTATACAACGAATGTGAGGCTATACATAGTCATAAGGAACCAATGAGACAATTAAACAAGCATAAAAAGAAGATGGCATGCCTTAGGCTGTCTTGCCAAGGGGACGTTACCAAAAGCATTTAACATGCATAATAAGTATGTAATTGGATGAGGCTACAGGAGCCATCATATGCCATGCTCAGCTTTCAATGTAACTGGTGCCCAGGAGATTTTATAGGTTTTTGCATTAATTATATGTGAGATTTTTCAACTCAGTATGAAATTTCATGTAGAGTAATAATAGAGGATGAGTTTAGGAATCTTCCCTGGCTCCTATTGTGTACTATCATAAGGATTGAACTTGTCTCAATTAATATTTAAGTCATTTATAAATGGATTTAAAAGCTGAGTAGCAGGCCTACTGAGTTTCTTGCGTAAGAGCAATTCTTACATATTTCGCCTATACGTGCAATCCTTTGTAAATGAGTGATGATTTCTCGGCTTTGGTTCTTGCAATGTATAAAAATATCCTTGGTGCTTTAAAGTAGTACAAAATAATAGATGTATTTTTAAAAGCAGTCAACACTGGGCTCATAATAAGTATCTTTTATTCCAGAATATAAAAATACTCATTAAACACCAGATTTCTATGGGTTTTGCAGAAATATTGTGTGTAATTAAATTCTATTAGTTACAATAAATAGTTGGCAATGCTTCCTTCGGGGATATTTTGCATTATAAGAAAATAATTCATTGTTGCTTATATTATTCTGTACTAGTAAACGCCTAATAAACGAGAAAAGCCTAAAAGAAGATGGGGTTTTACTATAGGGAGATTATAAAGTTTAAACCTTAGCTGTCTCATAGTTATTACCTCAAATTTCGAGATTGACATTTGGGAGTAATTCACTAAAACAATTTTCCTTTTATAAATGCTTCCTACCTATGAATTTAAAATGTTTTTTTTTTTCCCTTCATATTGGGCCCATGACAATACTGCATTACAGCAGTTTTTTGTGTGCAGCATTAAAGGGGTACTCTGAAAAAAGGTAAAAATCCAGGGGGTGGTTGGACCATAATAAAGAAGACATACTTACCTGTCCTAGTGTACCAGTAGCTGCAGTGCCACCAACTGTCACCTCCAGACTCCTGAATCTCCTGGGTTCCTTTGTTGTCATGGCCTGCTAAAAAACTACCTGCTGAGCCAGTCAGTGACTGCAGAAGTGTTCCACCTCAGTAACTGATTGGCTGAGAGGGTATTTCTGACCTGGGATGTGATTTTACAGGACAGGGGGATCCTGGCGACTGGTGGTTTACCGTAAGTGCTGACAGTGGACTGCGGGGGAACCAGGACAGGTAGGGATCACTTTATTATGATGCTCTCACCACCCCCTGCCCTCCCTGGATTTTTACTGTTGCCCTGAGTTCTCCATTAATAGGGCTTCCAAAGAGGAATATATTCGCTCTAAATTATTGCAAAGTCTGCATCATTTTGCAAAATCCAGGCCTGGCATAGAGAATTTATAGAGGAGGTAAGCAATCCTACTACTGTACAAAGTAAATGTTTGTGTTAGAATTCCATTTAGTTATAGTCCTCTGTTATAACCCCTTTAAATGTAAAGTCAAGGCTTGGCCTACACTGAGACATTCTGTGACACTACTAGGTGGTTGTTACTATGGAGCTGCAGTATAAATGCAATTAAACCCTCAGTGTAGCCCCAGTGGGGCTGAGAGCTGTCATTTCTCTTGTCAAAAAGATATGTTTCTTAACAGTCTGATACTGTCAGGCCCCATTGACAAGAAAAATGATAACCAACTGCCAATTACTCATTTAGTCATATATTTTTAGAAGGAATAACAGGAACAGGTGCTCTGATACATGCTATGTTATGGGTAAAATGAGCATTCACTAAAGGAGAAAGGTTAGGAGAGCTCACAGATGCTATTTTACCCTTCCCGTCAGTAATCTGTATAAATACGTTCTTACTGCACATTCCCCCGTGCAGTAGGAATGTATATATACGTTCCTGACTGAGGGGCTTCTGATGTCACATCAGTGTCTCCGGGGCTAGAGGTAATGAGAGGCAGTTGCGATCCCGCAGCATTCTGGTTTTAAATAGGAATGGTCCAAACTGAGTTCGGTTCGGGTTTGTACGAACCCAAACTCTCGGTAATGATTCCCGCTGTCTGCCCGCTCCGTGCAGCGGGCAGATCCAGCGGGAGGACCGCCTGGAAAACTGGGATACAGCCATAGCCATAGGCTTTATCCCAGTTTTCCAGGTGGTCCTCCCGTTGTATCCACCCGCTCCACGGAGCGGGCAGACAGCGGGAATCTGATGCTAAGCGTTTGGGTTCATACCATCCCTAGTTTTAAAGTATTAAAAAAAACCTTAGCAGCCCCCTCCCAATAAAGGTTTAAAATACCCCCTTGACCATTATAAAAAAAAAAAATAGTAAAAAATTATATATCGTATGATGCGGAATTGTCCAATCTATTTAATTATACCATTATTGTTCCCGCACTGTGAATGGCGTAAACAGAAAAATAAAATAAAAAAACACCAGGATTGCTGATTTTATTAAATTATATATTAGGAAAAAAAATAATAAAAAGCAATCAAAATTATTTTGTTACACCAATATGATATTAATAAAACCTAGAGAGCATGGTGCAAAAAATGACACCCAAACCAGCCCTGTAGGTGGAAAAATAAAAGCGCTATGGCTCTTAGAAGGGAGGAACATTGCATCAATTTCACCTGGACATCCGGGCATCAAAGGGCTCTGTCTGTAAGGGATTAATGGACAATTATTCTACCTCAGACTACTGTGCCTGCTTGGTGTTTTTAAATGAATTTCTGCAATACTGTTGTGTAGAACTGGTGTGTGTGACCACTATATGGTCACTGTATGGCAGTAAAAATTGTTATTTTGGTGTTAATACATAGTATACAACTTTCCTTGGCCACATGATTAGTTTTTTCTATGTTCCACTTATATTTTCCTTCCATTTCTCAATCAAGGCTCCACTTCAGAGACACTGTCCACCAAAGATAACATTTACAAAAAAAGAACATTTGCAGTGATATACAGTCATGGCCAAACGTTTTGAGAATGACACAAATATTATATTTTCATGTGATCTGCTGCCCTCTGGTTTTTATGTGTGTTTGTCAGATGTTTTTATCACATACAGAAATATAATTGCAATAATATTATGAGTAACAAAAGCTTATATTGACAGTTAGAATGAGTTAATGCAGTAATAGCAGAAGTAAATATTTGCAGTGTTGACCCTTCTTCTTCAGGACCTCTGCAATTCTACCTGGCATGCTCTCAATCAACTTCTGGCCCAAATCCTGACTGATAGCAGTCAATTCTTGCAAAATCAATGCTTGCATTTTGTCAGAATTTGTTGGTTTTTGTTTGTCTACCCATCTCTTGATGATTGACCAAAGGTTCTCAATAGGATTAAGATCTGGGGAGTTTCCAGGCCATGGACCCAACATCTCTATGTTTTGTTCCCTGAGCCATTTAGTTATCACCTTTGCTTTATGGCAAGGTGCTCCATCATGCTGGAAAAGGCATTGTTGATCGCCAAACTGCTCTTGGACAGTTGGGAGAAGTTGCTCTTGGAGGACATTCTGGTACCATTCTTTATTCATGACTGTGTTTTTAGGCAAGACTGTGAGAGAGCCAATTCCCTTGGCTGAGAAGCAACCCCACACATGAATGGTTTCAGGATGCTTTACAGTTAGCATGAGGCAAAACTGGTGGTAGCGCTCACCTCGTCTTCTCCGAATAAGCTGTTTTCCAGTTGTCCCAAACAATCGGAAAGGGGATTCATCAGAGAAAAAGACTTTACCCCAGTCCTCAGCAGTCCACTCCCTGTACCTTTTGCAAAATATCAGTCTGTCCCTGATGTTTTTTCTGGAGAGAAGTGGCTTCTTTGCTGCCCTCCTTGAGACCAGGCCTTGCTCCAGGAGTCTCCGCCTCACAGTGCATGCAGATGCACTCACACCTGCCTGCTGCCATTCCTGAGCAAGCTCTGCACTGCTGGTAGCCCGCAGCTGAAACACTTTTAAGAGATGGTCCTGGCGCTTGCTGGTCTTTCTTGGGCGCCCTGGAGCCTTTTTGACAACAATGGAACCTCTCTCCTTGAAGTTCTTGATGATGCGATAGATTGTTGACTGAGGTGCAATCTTTCTAGCTGTGATACTCTTCCCTGTTAGGCCATTTTTGTGCAGTGCAATGATAACTGCATGTGTTTCTTTAGAGATAACCATGGTTAACAGAAGAGAAACAATGATGCCAAGCACCAGCCTCCTTTTAAAGTGTCCAGTGGTGTCATTCTTACTTAATCATTGTACATAAAAAGAAAAAAGGAAACACAGTGGCGCTGCATGTGCAGGCGGATTAACCCTGTGAGATGTGTATGTGTAAATTCACACAGATGCACACTCACCTGATTAGGTCGTACGTATTAGGCATGACTCTAATGTAGGCTTGTAGGTATATAAGGAGGGCTGCTGCCTTCCACCTTCCGATATCCCTGGATGTGGGATCGGGACTGAAATCCAAATGACCTTGCAACAATGGTGGATTCCTTGGCGCTCAAACCTCCAGGCACAGTCACTCCACTTCCATCAAGAGGCAGAGATTCCCAGTATTCTTGCCAACCAGATGTGTTCTTTATTGCTACACGTTTAAAGGGTTAACCACTCTCTTCATCAGGCATAATTATGTACATTACACACTAGTATTTATACATAAACTAAAATGATTGACCTGGATGGATTTCCCTGTTCCCAGGTGTCATCACGACATCACTTTCCATCTGCTGATAATACTGAAGTCCTATTAAAACAACAAAATTAGTGGTTTATATGGTTAAAATGTATAAGGCTAGGTGGTCTTGAGGTCAGTAGCTGGACTCTGGCATATAAGAGCTACCACCACCCTGGGTTCTCAACCCCTGTGCTCCATAGGAATGTTTTTCTAATTTCTATACTAAAATCTTCCTAAAAGCTTATATTAATAAGAGAAGATGCAAATGCTGATTATAATAAAGATATACACATAGTTATAAAAGAAGTTAAAACTATTCTTATCGCAAATGATTGGGTTTTTATTACTATAAGGTACCAACACCATTACTGCAACATATTAGTATCTGAACTCTGCTGGATTCTCCTGAATCCACCTAAGGCCAAGGCCAACATAGGAATGGCCAATGACATGACACCACATAGGAATAGTGGGACACATGATCGCACACCAAATCGAGTATATATCAAGACCCCCTTCCTCCTTAATACCATAGAAAAATTAAAAACGGACATGAGGCTCGAATTTCAAAGCCAATGTAATCTTCAGGCTGATACAACTGAGTTGGAACATTTATCACAACATTTAGATGTGATAGCTCATGAGATTGATACACCTAATCCCAATGAGGAAGATCACAATGAGGAGACTAATACTATTGTAGTAGATAACACCAATAAAGGAAGAGAAGCTCTGGTCCCTTTTCTCAAACCAGCCCAGGAATGTTCCACAATAAGTAAAGAGACCAAAAAAGAACAAAACATTTTTTTAGGGGAGACCCCAAAGATCCATAAGTCCAAGACAATACCGAGCATCTTAACCCCCAAGAAAAGCATAAAAAGAAAAGACGCGCAAGATCTTAAATTAGTCTTCACACCAATTGACTGATCATGAGATACATGTACTCCAAAAAGGTTTGTCTTTTTCACCCGAAAATAAAGTAGATGATTTTGAATTATATTTGGATCTTCATCAATACATAAGAAAATTGACTTTAAAGAGACACTTTACATTAAAATCTCTTAATAATGATGGAATGAAGATGGAAGAGATAAATGACACACAATCTGGGGTGCATCCTAAGATTGAAATGAGGTCTAAATTCTACCCTTTGGAAAACCAGGGACATCTAATTCAGTCCTTCTATGAGGCAGTACGTGAGGACTTCAAAGTCCTACCCGCCAATCATAAAAGTATCTCTTCCAATGAAGGGAAACTTACTAAGGAGGAACAACTAGCTCTGACTAGTCTGAAGAATAATGTAAATATAGTGATCAGACCTGCCGATAAAGGCGAAGGGGTGGTCATGCAGGATTATGACTATTATAATGCTGAGGCCCTGCGTAATCTCAGGGATGAAAATTACTACAGAAAAATCGAGGATGACCCATTCCCTATAATAAATCGGCAATACCAGACTATGATTAATCAAGCTAATGAGGAAGGAATTCTAACTAAAGATGAGAAAAGATTCCTCAGTGTTCCGAATCCATCTATACCATATTACTCTCACCTACCAAAGATACACAAATCCCTGACCAACCCCCCAGGAAGGCCGATAATCTCTGAGATAGGTGGGTTTACCAGCAATTTGTCAAAGTATTTGGATCTTATCCTCCAGCCATATGTTCGGAGGTTAGACAGCTTCTTGATGAACTCTGATGATTTGTTAACCATTTTAAGAGAGATGACCTGATATACAGACATTTAGTTTGTCACAATGGATGTATCAGCATTATGTACAAACATACATCACGAAATTGGGGTGAATTGTGTGAAAGAATTTTTGGGTAAGGATATCAGAATACCAAAGGCCCAGTGTAATTTTTTAATAGAGGCTCTTGATTTCATCCTGAAGAATAACTTTTATTAAGTACGACGGTGTCACATACCATCAAACGCGTGGCACAAACATGGGCACGTGGGTGGCACCATCATACGCAAACCTGTTCATGGGCACATTTGAAGATACACTTATTAGATCAAGCCCCCTGTTTGCAGAACACGTCATAGTCTATAAACGTTATATAGATGACCTGTTTTTCCTGTGGAAAGGAGATACTAAGTCCATTGAAGAATTCACCTGCCATATCAACAGCAACACATGGGGCACTTCTCTGACTCCGAATCATTCGAATGTCCAGATTGAGTTTCTAGACTTGATGATTAGTCATAAAGAAGGACATATTATAACATCTACCTTCTTTAAGGAGGTTGACTCCAACAGCTACCTCTCTTTCAACAGTGGCCACCTGAAGAAGTGGAAAACGAATATTCCCTACAGTCAATATAAAAGAATACGCAAAAACTGTACAGAGAAGAAGACATTTAAGAAGCAGGCAGGTATTCTAAAAAAGAGTTTTTTTATCTAAAGGATACCCTAAGAAATTACTACACAACGCGTATCAGAGAACATGTGAGTTGACCCAAGATGAATCTTTAAGGAAAAAAGAGGAAGTACCTGATGACCAACAGAAGACTAGAATTAATTTCATTATTCGTTACAACAAGTCACATAGAGATATCAAGAAGATTCTCCACATGCACTGGTATCTACTGAAATTAGATCCATATATAGGTCCAACATTGCCAAAGGAACCACTGATCACCTACAGGAAGGCATCAACCAAAATCTCATTGCCCCTAGCTGCCTACAAAGACATAAGAAAGAAGAGAAGACCAACAAAATCGAGGCAGGGGTTTCAAAATGTAGTAATCCGAGATGCCTATGTTGTTGTTCCATTGAGACGGGCACTACGGTATTCCAGAGTAAGAAAACAGGGCAGGTCTTTTCCATCAAACAAAAATTGAACTGTAAGTCATGCTATGTGATCTACGTGCTGGAGTGCCCTTGTGGCCTCCAGTATGTAGGCCGAACAACACAACCATTGCACTGCTGTCTCAATGACCATAAACTGAACATCAAAAAGTGTTTCCTCAAACACGGGGTATCCAGGCATTACTTTGAACAGCACAATTCAGATCCAACATTTTTGAAGATCTGTCCTATTGATCAGATCAGTGCTGGAGCTAGCAATCGCTTCGATCAACTTATAAAATGAGAAATGTATTGGATCTACAGACTGCAGACTTTACAACCTTCAGGGCTTAATGAAGTGACTGAACTGATAGTGTAATCTGGCTTTAGGAATAAATGTTTGTAACATGTCATATAACATCAGGCACATTTATAAGACAACATATGTATTCCTGTAAGGGTCTTTTATCTGATCTATATTTGATTTTGATTATGATATCCAACTGAAGCCTTGACCTTCGTTTTAGAGATGGTTCTTTGTTTTGCTGTTATAGTAACATAACTTCAGAATGAGCCAAATAATCTTATTTATTGACTACTGTAACATGTAATGTAATCAAGGTCCCTGATGTGAAGAGAAATACTTTAATATTGCAACATGTGGTATTGAGACGGGGAGTTTTTTCCTTATTGTCAAGAAAATGTCTATCCAGGGGGAAATGTCCCTCTTGGTAAGAAGAAGTCATGTCCATAGCGGGAATTGAACACATGTACTTGGCTCCCCAACAATGTCCTCCTGTGTAAGGAGCCACAGCCTTACGCTGTTCAATGGGGGAGATTTCTCTAAACCTACACCTACAGTTATAGTCAGCCTAGAACTCCAGCAGAGTTCAGATACTAATATGTTACAGTAATGGTATTGGTACCTTATAGTAATAACAACCCAATCATTTGCGATAAGAATAGTTTTAACTTCTTTTATAACTATGTGTATATCTTTATTATAATCAGCATTGGCATCTTCTCTTATTAATATAAGCTTTTAGGAAGATTTTAGTATAGAAATTAGAAAAACATTTCTATGGAGGACAGGGGTTGAGAACCCAGGGTGGTGGTAGCTCCTAGCCTTATACATTTTAACCATAGAAACCACTAATTTTGTTGTTTTAATAGGACTTCAGTCTGATCAGCAGATGGGAAGTGATGTCGTGATGACACCTGGGAACAGGGAAATCCTTCCGGGTCAATCATTTTAGTTTATGTATAAATACTAGTGTGTAATGTACCTAATTATGCCTGATGAAGAGGGTGGTTAACCCTTGAAACACGTAGCAATAAAGAACACATCTGGTTGGCAAGAATACTGGGAATCTCTGCCTCTTGTTTGAAGTGGAGTGACTGTACCTGGAGGTTTGAGTGCCAATGAATCCACCATTGTTGCAAGGTCTTACTTAATCATGACAGATTGATCTCCAGCCCTGTCAACACCCACACCTGTGTTAATAGAGCAATCACTGAAACAATGTTAGCTGGTCCTTTTAAGGCAGGGCTGCAATGATTTTGAAATGTGTTTTGGGGGATGAAGTTAATTTTCTAGGCAAATATTGACTTTGCAAGTAATTGCTGTTAAGCTGATCACTCTTTATAACATTCTGGAGTATATGCAAATTGCCATTTTAAAAAGTGAAGCAGTTGACTTGAATTAATATTTGTATCATTCTAAAAACTTTTGGAAATTAGTGTATTGTCAATGTACTTAAGAGGCTACAACTGATGGTATGTAGGTTAATGGGGGTGACAATATCATTTTAAAATACTGTAGTCCATATTACTGTAAGGTCATTTTCACATACAGTACACTTATTCTATACTTTGCATCGCCATCTTACACCAAAAACTAGAGGTGCAAATCATCATATTTTTTCTCTTGGTAGGATCCACTACTTTTTTTTGCTGTGCTTAAAGTGTGCTCAAAATGAACTTGAGGTGTATTAATGTGAAAATCTCATAGTCAGCTGAATCCTGTCCCTGGTTAATGATTAAAGGGGTTTACCAGAGAACACCTTTTTTTTTTTTTAATTTACTGGTTTAATGAAGTTATATAAAATTTGTAATTTACTTCGGTTTAAAAATATCAAGTCTTACCATACTTATCAGCTGCTATATGTCCTGCAGGAAATGTTGTTTTCAGTCCAACAGTCTCTGCTGACATCTTTGTCCGAAATGGGAACTGTCAAGAGCAGGAGCAAATTCTCATTGAAAACCTTTCCTTCTCTGTACAGTTCCTGTCTCAGCCAGATATGTCAGCAGAGAGCACTGTGTCAGACTGAAAAGAAATCAATATTTCCTGCAGGACATACGGCAGCTGATAAGTATGGGAAGACTTGAGATTTTTAAATAGAAGTATAAATTACAAATATAAATTATAAATCTGTATAACTTTATGAAACCAGGTGATTTGAAAGAGACCCCCTGCATAACCCCTAAATCAAACTTATAGTGATGCAATGGGTCCACGCTCTTGGGTCATGCTCCATAGTTATGACCATGCTATCTAATTTCTTGTTTGATTTTTTTCAATGCCGACCAAATATGCTTGCTGTAGACATCTATTTGTGCTTGGCAATGAAGAAGATTGTATAAAGATTTCAGCAGTCACATGGATACGTCTTTGATCTTATATTTTCTGGCTATAACAACATTAGTTTTTCTATCAAGCACGATCAATTGTTCTGAAGCCATTAGTACAAAATATAAGCGATGCATGTGGAATATTGTAGGGAACAGAAACATTCATCATTGTAAAACTCACTGCTGCTTTTAATGAATAAAACGGCATCTGTCCTGGTTCCATCATGTTGGCTATTTCCGTCTTACAGGCCCTGCATTCCAATGCATCACTTTGCTTCTGATGCCAGTTCATAATTTGGGTTAAGCAGAGAGTAATTGATTACATGTTAGCTGAGCTATAGATTATGCAGGGCCTCTCAAGAAGGTAAAGAAAAGTCGGATTTGTTTTAAGATAGCAATGTTTCCATAGAAACCAAATGTGATCTGTATTTAATTTCCCATATTTGTCTCCTTGGTGTTTTGCTGCATATTTATACACTCCGCATTTAATTATGGTCTTAACATTTCCAAGGTATTTCTATATCTTGTTCAACCCACACATATATTTTTAATGTATTCATGACAACATTCTAAATTTTTTTTTTGTATTTTACATATCATGTTATATAATTGTGGCAAATTGTTTCTTATTTATGTACTACGTATGTATTTATGTATAAGTCGACATAAAATTGATAGCAGAACTGATATCTTTGTATTTTTGGAGAGTTCATACTTCCTTAAATAGTATATTATGGAAATCTGATATATATCTGATTATGGAAATTGTATATAATAGAAAGCTGATGTATGGGCCATGTTTGAGAAAGGCTCTGTTTGACTAGTGAGCCGAAATGCATTGCATTTTTACATTAATTTAATTTTTAATTTATGATTATCATTGACTCCCATTGTCAATGGTACTAACATCAGACACTGGTGAACTAGGTACTATGCTTACCCTCGGGGGCATCTTCTACAGGCCCTATTACATCAATTGATTATTGGCCGCATTTGGCCGATAACACTGGTCAACAAATTTTTTTAAGTTGTTTGGTTCAGAAATAAAATTATCCATTTCTTAATGATTTTATGTGCTGAATTCAAATATCACAAGGAAAAATCTTAATTGTCTCTAGTTTCTATGATATCGAAGAGTTCTCATGTTACTGTTTTGTGAATTGTATAGAATACAGTATAATAGCCGACATATTTATTACTTCTGCATTTATAAGGAAGCAAGTTTACTGTTCATAAACTTTTGAAATATATTCATAGGAAACTTAGTTCTATCTGAAATCAACTATAATTTACAGGCATATCCAAAAATTTTTACAAATTAATTATGTTTATTGAACTCTGGAATGTAGGTCCTTATTCAATGGCTACTCGGTGAATTTACACATGGCTTTTGTATTCATACATCGGATTGTCTCTGATAACTGTCCAACACTAATCTGCAAGCATTGATTGGTTCCATTTACCCCGATACCTTAGGCTAGGTTCACACTGCATTTTTACAATCCGTTTTTTTTTCATCCATTTTTTGCAAAAAACTGATGAAAAACAGATGCATTTGTGTGCATCCATTTTGATCAATTTTTCCGTTGACTTCCATTATATATATATATATATATATATATATACATATATATATATATATATATATATATATATATATATAAAATGGATCAAAACGGATCCTTTTTTTAAACGGACACAAAAGTAGTGTTGACACTACTTTTGTGTCCGTAAAAAAAAAACGGATCCGTTTCTTTTTTTTTATAAATGAAGTAAATGGAAAAGCAGATCAAAACAGATACCCACAAATGCATCTGTTTTTTTCATCCGTTTTTCGCCAAAAAAAAGGGATGAAAAACCGGGATAGCAAAAACGCAGTGTGAACCTAGCCTTATACCATAACTATTGGTCATTCTAAGATGATACAATATACCAGTTGATGATGCAATACTGATGATGCAAACTTTTCCTAGTATTGTATCACAGGCTGTGAGAAGTATAGAAAGTACGTCTATATCTTGAAAAATTAGAGCCAATTTCAAAATTTGAACATTATTTTCGATCACAGCACCCCAAAATTAGTTAAGTTCAACTGTTTTCATGTCAGAACCTTTTTGGCTGTTGACCTGTGTAATTAGCCGTTACAGCCGAAAATTGCTTGGTGAAATAGGTAGTGTTAGAAGGCAACTATCAGCCGACATGTATGACATTCAACATGTTAAAAGAAAATGATTCCAAAAGCTAGGGTCTGCTGGCCATTGTTCCGTGCAACAGGAGCAGCAGCAGACCACAGCTATCTCCTATGGGTCACCTGGACTATCTAAAGATCAGTCGGGCAGCCAGACCCCCCTCCCCCCCACAACTCGGTTGTTGCCTGCTTGCTTCTTTAATATTGGCCCCTGTAATAGGGCCTTATGTCGGCTGGTCCATGCTGACTTTTGCACTCATCTTACAACGTGAATTTTGCCCATTGGTCTAGATGACACAATTACACTTAGTAAATGTAAATGACTGGTTTAGAGTAGATGATACACTCGCCTGCAGTTCTGTTGTCCTTATATAAAAGGAAGAGGTGTCTTTACAAGCTTTTTTTTATATATATATTTTAGACCACACAATATTTATGCCCTGCATTTCAAGTATATTTGTATGCTTCCTATTTTGTGTTGGCATTTATTTGATGACAATTTATACATGTGTACCTTCCCAACATTTTGCAAGTTCTATAGTGGAGTCAGTGAGGAAAAATGTTAGAGAAAACTTCATACCTAGCACATGCAGAATCCTAAGGTAAAGCCTGTGGTAAAAGCAACCAAGCAAACCAACAAAAAAGCACTACAAATTTACGAAAAGGAAACCAACTAAGATTTTAGTAACTTCTTACAAGATGTTTGCACCAAATTCACATATGTCAAAAGCAAAAGCGTTTAAGGGATACTCCAACATCAGGTTAGAAATAAAAATGCTGCAGAAGTATATGGGCTTACTTTACTGTCTGTCCCAGTTCTGAGATAGCTATTCATTTTGTACATATGTAATCCACTTCCCTTCAATGTAGTCTTGCTAGTTCATGTGTGCTGCGCCTGGTCTGTCTACTGGGATACCGACCCTGCTTGTATGAAACAAGGTGAGCTGGTCAGGGATAATGACATCACTTAGGAGTATGGGGCTTGAGTTCAGAGACAAGATCCATCCAAGCCTCCGCAGGCAGTATATTATATATAATTTTAAGGGAGAGGGAGGAGCCAGGCAGCTGCTAAGTCTCTACTATGCTGAAAATGAAAGAATTACAAAACTATAGGGGTATTTCAAGCAAAAACATGCAAAAGTCAGTGGTATTACATTAGTAATACGAGACAGAAGAAGCATGTGTGCTAACACATGAAACACCCTTCCCCTACAAGTCTCTTCCCCATGACCAGTAACTGTAATAAAGTCTTACTGGGTTAGTGACACATTATTTTTGTGTTTCCAAGTTGAGGAATTGTATTAGTAGGTTAAATATTGTGGGGTTTTTCTTTAAGAATAAGAACAAACCACTAAATCCAGACATTTAAATTATTATACTGTAGTAATATATTTCTTTTATAGCCAAACAAGAGCACTAAGAAAAGACAATTACGTTCCAGGAACTTGTGCAAGTGGCTGATACTTTAATGAAAAAATAATGACTTCCTTGCTCTTTTTAGCCATTATGAGATATCTGCTTAAATGAGTAAAGATTAATCCAAGGGATTCCAGCAAAAATGTAAAGATAGTCATTTATATATTAATCAATTGCATATATAAAATGTTTCTTTCTGCAGATTTAATCTACTCGTAGAAACACAATGATAAATGGTTTCATTTGGGTCGCCTGCAGTGTACATCAGCATCTTTAAATCATTTGATAGTAACTGCCAACTTATTAAATAAAACCATATTTCTTTACCAACAAAAATATATACTTCATTTGAGGTATAGTCAAATAAGGACATTTATCAAATGCAAAATGTATTATAGATTGACAGTTTGCATTTTTTTTTTTTTTTTAGAAGGAGCTAACTTTATTCACTTACTGTACATTTCTTAAATACACTGCAACAACTTAGCACATACGTTAAAATTTGCAAAGTCACAGATAAACGTATGAGATTAAGTAAAGAAAGCTGAGGTTAAGCTGTGATTTATGCCTACATTAATTAATTGGTCACTAATATGACTAGTTGTTCCTCAACATCTCAGAGGCAAGAAGAAGTGTCAAGAACAGTGCTGTACTTATTGCTCTCTACTCTGGTGCTGTCCCTAACTCCTCTGTGCACATGAGCTTTGTTGCTATGCTCTGGGCTAACCTCAGTCCCTATTTCATTTGACCTTGGTGGTGAATTTGCCAAGAAATGGTCCTGGTGGTCAATATATCAATAAAATGTTTACAGAACAGTTCCTAAAACAGTGTTCACTTGGTGTTCTTGTGGACGCTGCTTAAAGCTCCCCTCTTCCAGGTTTGTTCCTTTGTCTTCTTTTCCTTGATGCCTAAAGGTCCTAATCCATCTGCCCCATGTTCCTGTGAATGCTACTTCAGGCCACCCTGTTTCTAGCCATATCTTTACTTAATACTTAATTACTTAACTGTTTACTAGAGATGAGCAAGCAATACTCGATCGAGTAGCTATTCGATTGAGTATTGCACTACTCAAAAGATTAGCTTTCCATTGAGTATCCAATACAAATCGAGTATCTAAACAATTGTTTAGCTGTTTTGGTAAAGTTTACCATAGTTCACTCACCCATCTACGTTTCTCCAGTGTCCTCTTTGGCCTCCTCTGGCCTGCTTACAGCCCCTGACTGACTGAGATGGGAAAACACCACAGCCTGTCATTGGCTTACTCTTGCCCGCTCGACCAATCAGCAGCTACTATCCCATCTCAGCCAATGGCTCAGCCAATCAGTGACTGACTAAGAAGAAAGAATACCTCAGACAGTGAGTGGCCGGGTGGGCTGTTACTCTCCAGATAAGAGTGACAGCCCGCTTAGCCAGCTCAGCCAGTCACTGAGTTTTCATTTACAATAATAAAACTAAAATGAAAAAATGCTGTTTTAAGTAAATATATTATTAATAAATTTCCTGCTACAATTTATAGCAGGCATTTTATTAACAATATATTTACTTAAAAAATATATATATTTTTTTGTTTCAGTTTTGCTGCTTACAGTGTGGCACCCAAGGGGTTAAGTGAGGATGCATTGCACTAGTGAGTATGCATGGCCACATTGTTCAGTGTGGCACCCAAAGGGTTAAGAAGGATGCAATGAGGATCACTTAACCCCTTAGGTGCCACACTGTAAGCAGCAAAACTGAAACAAAAAAAAAAATGCTGCTTTAAGTAAATATATTGTTAATAAATTTCCTGCTATGAATAATAGAAGGAAATTTATTAGCAATATATTTACTTAAAACAGTTGTTTTCCCCACTTGTTTTGCTATTGTAATCAAAATATAGCAAATACCGCTGAATACCATTAAATACCGCTCCCTGTAATAGTTTCGATTTAATTAACCCTTTCCCACACGAGGAAGTAACTGTACGTCCTCGCGCAGGTGGGGGCGTTTGGAGAGGAGCCGCGTGGCGACCCCGCTCTGAACAGCCGCGGTCCCGGGTGCCGCATGTAGCCCCGAGCCGCGGCTATTAGCGGGCACGGTCCGATCGCCGTGCCCGCTAATTAAGTCTACAGATGCAGCTGTCACAGTTGACAGCTGCATCTGAAGACTTCAGAGCAGCTCTTCCCTGGTGTCTAGTGGGGAGAGCGCTCCCCCGTGACGTCACGGAGGAGCGATCTCCATGACTGATGCCAGCCAGGGTCTGTGCCGTAATGGCGCTGATCCCGACTCGGCATTCGTTTGCAGCCGGAAGCAAACGAGTGCAGATCTCATCGATCTATGCTGTGTAATCGCCCAAAATATAATTAATCACATTCCTGATCTTGCATGGTAAACGGCGCAAGTGCCCAAAAATCCTAAAGTGCAAAATTGTGCATTTTTGATCGCTTGTAATAAAAAGTGATCAAAAAGTCGCATATGCGCAGTCAAGGTACTGATAGAAAGAACACATCATGGTGCAAAAAATGACAACTGACACAGCCCCATAGACCAAAGGATAAAAGTGTTTTAAGCATGGGCATGGAACGATTTTAAGGAACACATATTTGTTAACAATGGTTTGAATTTTTTACAGGCCATCAGATACAATAAAAGTTATATATGTTACATATCGTTGTAATAGTAACGACTTGAGGAACATACATAACATGTCAGTTTTTCCATAGGACACACGGAAAAACAAAGCCCCCCCCCCCCCAAAGAAAAAGAATAGTGTTTTTTTTTTTTTCATTTCATCGCGCATATAATTTTTTTTCTGATTTCTCAGCATATTTTATGCAAATATTCAGCCTGTCATTGCAAAGTACAATTAGTGATGCAAAAAATAAGGGCTCATGTGGGTCTGTAGGTGTAAAAATGCAAGTGCTATGGCCTTTTAAGAACAAGGAGGAAAAAACGAAAATGCAAAAACGAAAATTTGCCTGGTCCTGAAGGGGTTAAAACAGGTGTCATTGTGGACTTGGTCACCTTCAAGTGATCGAATATAGGTTTCCAAGAAACAACCTTTTTATTCCCATTGAAATAGTCCAGCATCACAGTCTATTCAAATTAAATATTCAAATATTTTACTACTCGCTCATCTCTACTGTTTACCTAAGGACCTTGTCTTACAGATAAAGAAAGCAGTTGACGGTTTAGAGGAAAGGGCAAATGACAGAGGGAGGTAGCTCCCTCTGCAATTCCGCGGTGCTGCAGCAGCAGAATCCCGGCTGTAATATAGTCTGTTTCTGGCAGTGGAGTTGCATAGTTAATAAGGTTGAAAGAAGACAAGGATCCATCAAGTTCAACCTATAACCCTACTGTGTTGATCCATAGGAAGGCAAAAACCCTCATGAGGCAGATGCCAATTACCCCATGACAGGGAGAAAACTTCCTTTCCAACTCCACTATAGCAATCAGAATAATCCCTGGATCAGCATCCTATTACATGAAATCTATTTAATGAAATAGCCATGGCAACATTATGTGGCAGAGAGTTCCATAGTCTCACTGCTCTAACAGTAAATAATTCTCATCTTTGCTGGTAATGAAACCTTCTTTTCTCTAGACGTAGAGGATGCCCCCTTGTCATGGTTTTAGGCCTAGGTTTTTAGAGATCAGTAGAAAGATCTCAGTATCATCTATTCATATATTTGTACATTGTGATCAGATTACCCCTAACACGCCTTTTTTGTAAACTAAATAACCCCAAGATATATAATTTGTGTTGGTACTGTTACCCACCCATTCATTTAATGACCTTGATTACCCTCCTCTGCACATGCTGCAGTTCAGTCATGTTCTTCTTATATACAGGTGCTCAATATTGTACATAGTATTCTATGTGTGGTCTTACCAGTAATTTGTAAAGAGGTAAAACTATGTCATCTTTAGCATTGATGCATCTCCTGATTTTATTAGTCGTGGCAGCCGCTGCCTGGCACTGATCACTAAAGTTGAGTTTACTGTCTACCAATATCCCAAGTCCTTTTCAGATGCAGTTTTACACAGTGATTTATTATTTAGAAAATAATTATACTTCTGAGTTTTATGTCCTATTAAACATCATTTGTGATTTTTCAGCCCAAGCCTCCAGTTTCCCCAAATCCTTCTCTAATATTAACCCCTTGCCTCCGCAGCCTGTTTTGGCCTTAATGACCAGGCTCATTTTTCAAAATCTGACCTGTCTCACTTTATGCGCTTATAGCTCAGTGATGCTTTAACGTATGCTAGCGATTCTGAGATTGTTTTTTTGTCACATATGGCACTTTATATTAGTGGCAAAATTTGGTCACTACTTTGTGTGTTTTTTGTGAAAAACATCAAAATATCATGAAAAATTTTAAAATTTTGCATTTTATGAACTTCTGAAATTCTCTGCTTCTAAAAAAGGAAGTCATAGCACATAAATTAGTTACTAAATCACATTACCAATATGTCCTCTTTATTCTGGCATAATTTGGGAAACATATTTTACTTTTTTAGGCTGTTATGGGGCTTAGAAATTTATTAGCAAATTATCACATTTTGTGAAAGTTTCCAAAACTGATTTTTTTTTAGGGACCAGTTCTGTTTTTAAGTTGATTTAGGAGGCTTGTATGCTGTAAAACCCCATAAGTGACCCCATTTTGGAAACTAGACACCTTAAAGAATTAATCTAGGGGTATAATGAGCATTTTAACCCTACAGGGGCTGAAAGAAAGTATTCACAATTAGGCCTTAAAGAAATCGAAAATTTTAATTTTCCAATAATATATATGTTTAGATTAAAGTTTCTCCTTTCCAAAAGGAACAAGAGAGAATCCGCACCCCACAATTTGTAACACAGGTTCTCTTGAGTACAACGGTACCCCATATGTGGGCGTAAACCACTGTATGGGCACACAGCGGGGCTCAGAAGGGAAGGAGCGCCAATTAGCATTTTCAGTGCAGATTTTGCTGAAGAAGTTTCTGAGCGCCAGGTGCGTTTGCAGCGCCCCTGTAGTGCCCGTAGAAGAGAACCCCCCCAAAAGTCACCCCATTTTGGAAAGTACACCCCTCAAAGAATTCATCTTGGGGTGTGGTGACCATTTTGACCCCACAGGTATTAGAGGAAAGTATTTAAAATTAGACAGTAAAAATGAAAAACTCGAATTTTTCCAATAATATGTTCGTTTAGTTTAAAATTTCTCAATTTCACAAGGAACATGAGAGAATCCGCACCCCAAAATTTGTAACGCAGGTTCTCCTGAGTACAATGGTACCCCATATGTCGGCATAAACCACTGTATGGCCACACAGGAGGGCTCAGAAGAAAGGGAGCGCCAATTAGCATTTTCAGTTCAGATTTTGCTGAAGAAGTTTCTGAGCCCCAGGTGCGTTTGCAGAGCCCCTGTAGTGTCCGCAGAAGAGAACCCCCCCATAAGTCACCCCATTTTGGAAAGTGCACCCCTCAAAGAATTCATCTTGGGGTGTGGTGACCATTTTGACCCCACAGGTATTAGAGGAAAGTATTCAAAATAAGACAGTAAAATTGAAAAACTTGAATTTTTCCAATAATATGTTTGTTTAGTTTGAAATTTCTCAATTTCACGAGGAACAGGAGAGAAGCTGCATGCCCAAATCTGTAACGCAGGTTCCCCTGAGTAGAACGGTACCCCATATGTGGGCATAAATCACTGTATGCGCACCCAGCCGGGCTCAGAAGGGAAGGAGTGCCAATTAGCATTTTCAGTGCAGATTTTGCTGAAGAAGTTTCTGAGCGCCAGGTGCGTTTGCAGTGCCCCTGTAGTGTCAGCAGAAGAGAACCCCCCCAAAAGTCACCCCATTTAGGAAAGTACACCGTTCAAAGAATTCATCTTGGGGTGCAGTGAGCGGTTTGACCCCACAGGTATTAGAGGAAAGTATTCAAAATAAGACAGTAAAAATGAAAAACTCGAATTTTTCCAATATATGCTCGTTTAGTTTAAAATTTCTCAATTTCACGAGGAATGGGAGAAAAAATGTACCCCAAAATCTGTAACGCAGGTTCTCCTGAGTACAACGGTACCCCATATGTGGGCATAAACCACTGTATGGGCACACAGCAGGGCTCAGAAGGAAGGGAGCGCCAATTTGCTGGAGCAAAACCGCAGCTAGTAATGGTTATTAGAATAGCGCAGTTACTAAAATACAAAAAAAAAATGAGATTACAGGTAATGTGGGGTGGTTACGGATAATCTGTGGTGGTTACGGGCAACCTGCGGTGGTTACGGGCAACGAGGGGTGGTAACGGGCAACGTGGGGTGGTAACGGGCAACCTGGGGTGGTTACGGATAAACTGAAGTGCTTATAGGTAATCTGGGATGGGAACCTTTAACGTGCGGTGGTCGGGGGCAACGTGCGGTGGTCGGGGGCAACGTGCGGTGGTCGGGGGCAACGTGCGGTGGTCGGGGGCAACGTGCGGTGGTCGGGGGCAACGTGCGGTGGTCGGGGGCAACGTGCGGTGGTCGGGGGCAACGTGCGGTGGTCGGAGGCAACGTGCGGTGGTCAGAGGCAACGTGTGGTGGTCAGAGGCAATCTGGGGGGAATTACATGTGATTAGGGGCAACCTGGGGGGGGTTACAGACAATCTGCGGTGGTTACGGGCAACATGGGGTGGTTACAGACAATCTGGAGTGGTTACGGATAAACGGAAGTGCTTATAGGTAATCAGGGGTGGGTACATGTAATTTTGGGTGGTTACGGCAATCTGGAGGGGGTCACTGGCAACGTGTGTGAGTTAGAGGCAACGTGCAGTGGTTAGAGGCAACGTGCGGTGGTTACGTGCAATATGCGGGGTTACGGGCAATCGGGGCTGATTACGGACCATCTGGAGGGGCTCACTGGCAATTTGGGGTGGTTACAGGCAACGTGCGGTGGTTATGGGCAACGTGCGGTGGTTATGGGCAACATGCGGTGGTTATAGGCAACATGCGGTGGTTATAGGCAACATGCGGTGGTTATAGGCAATGTCCGGTGGTTATAGGCAATGTCCGGTGGTTATAGGCAATGTGCAGTGGTTAGTGGCAACGTGCAGTGGTTATGGGCAACGTGCGGTGGTTAGTGGCAACGTGCGGTGGTTATGGGCAGCGTGCGGTGGTTATGGGCAACGTGCGGTGGTTAGTGGTCACGTGCGGTGGTTAGTGGCAACGTGCGGTGGTTATGGGCAACGTGCGGTGGTTATAGGCAACATGCGGTGGTTATAGGCAATGTCCGGTGGTTATAGGCAACGTGCGGTGGTTAGTGGCAACGTGTGGTGGTTATGGGCAGCGTGCGGTGGTTATGGGCAACGTGCGGTGGTTATAGGCAACGTGCGGTGACTACGGGCAATCTGGGGTGGATACGGGCAATCTGGGGCGGATATGGGCAACCTGCGGTGGTTACGGGTAATTTGGGGGGGCTAGGGGTAATCTGGGAGTAAACTGCAATTATTACTATAATAAAAAGTGTGTGTTTTATTTTTTTGTATGTTTTTCACTTTTTGTACTTTATACATTAATTTTCACTATATTACTATGATTACTGTGATATTTTCTATCACAGTAATCATAGTTCAGTGACAGAGACCAAATTGGTCTCTGTCACTTTAAATTTTCAGAGCTAACTGCTTCTGGAGCGCATGCGCACTTCAGAATCAGCCTGGACGTCGAGGAGGACGGAGCTCCGTGGATCAGGTAACGTATGTGGGGAAGGGGGGGTGACTGGGGGACGGGGGTGACTGGGGGGGTGGGGGGGCGACTTGGGGGGGGGGGCACGGTGACACTTTTTATCCCCTGTCACCAATGATTTATGGTGACAGGGGATAAAAAGCACTGGGAACAGGCGATCGGCGGTATATAGTATATACCGCCGATCGCCTGCTCCGGGACCACACGGGGGGGTCCCCGATCACTGCCCCATGCTCTCCGCTACCTCCGGTGGCGGAGAGCATGGGGCTTTGATCACTTATTCATTTCCATCCCTGCGAACAAACATCGTTTGTTAGCAGGGATGGGGGCGGCCATCTTGGATCTGATGGCCGCCCGGGGAGGGTGATCGGGGGGCTGATCTGGGGTCTGAGGGGACATTTTTCATCTCCCCCCACCGTGGATTCACGGTGAGGGGAGATGAAAACTATCGGCGGCGCCGGTAATGCCCGGTACCGGCGGATCGCCGCTAAAGAGGTAGTAGCGGCGATCTGCCGGTATCGGAGGACGAGGGGAGGGGGCCGGGGGACACACTGTTAGTGGCGGTGGGGGGAGGCAGCGTTCTGCAGCCTCCCCCCGCCGCCCGATCGGCGGGGGACACTGAATCTCCCCATAGACGCTGCGGTCGCATTGACCGCGGCGTTTATGGGGTTAACTGCCCGGGGGGGAGCGCGGCTCCCCTCTGGGCAGTGGCAGCAGGAGGATGCTGTGTGACACAGCCTCCTCCTGCTGCCCGATCTCACCCAGGGACAGAGGGGGGAGGCAGGGAAAGCATGACGTCCAGGGACGTCATGATGCATTCTGCCACTGCTTTTCATGACGTCCCTGGACGTCATATTGGGGGAAGGGGTTATATTATCCTTCTCTGTTGTTACTTTACCTAGTTTAGTGGCAATAATGGAAATTCTACTCTGTAGCCCCTTTGAAAAATTCAGATACTTAAAGTCCACAGCCTAACCCAGGTCCAGTCTATAACTGACCTCATAGAAGCTGATCAGATTAGTCAGACAAGATCCTTCATAAACCCATAGTGGTCATGTGTTATGATATTCTTTCATTAGGATTAGCATCTCTTACAAAACCCTCAAATACTTAACCCACAATATATGTTAGACTTACAGGTCTGTAGTTTCCAGGATCACTTCTTGAATATTAGCACCTTATTAGCTATGCGCCAGTCGGATTAATCCCTGTCGTTATAGAATCTTTAAATATTAGGTATATAGGTTCATCTAACACAGTAATTAATTCCTGCAAAACTCTGGGATGGATGTCATCTGGGCCTTGTGATTTGTGGATGTTAATATTTTTAGGGTAGCACCACACTAATTGTTGGGTTAGGCAGGGGAGATTTATTGGAGGATTTACATTATAACTACTCATGTCATTTGTCATGTTTAGAAGAAGCTATGCGTATCCCCCCTCCACCATTATACCCAACTTATTTTTGAGGGGACAACGTTTTTAGTTAGGTTTGTGAGTCTAGGTTATTTTGGTGAAAAATATCTTAGTCTTTTTTTTAACTTTCTGTAGCAATCATTCTTTCTGTTGTAATTTTGGCTTCCCTCGTTTGTAGTTAACCCTTCACATGCTGGGCTGATATTACCTCTCACACCTCTCTGAAAGCATAGCTAAGTAGTCACTAGCAGCTAAGCAGGTTTTTTTTTTTTTTAAGTCATAGCTATCTCCTATAATCCCACCAGCCCCCAAAGTCTGTTGACTGACATAGTTATCAATGTTAAAAAAAAAATAAAAAAATATCCAGGGACATTTACAAATTTGTGATCAGAAATAAGGCAATTAACTGACCTTAGATTTATAAGGAAATGTAATCTTGTGGTATCTATGGTATCACCAAAAAATGTTTTATTCTAGCAGGGATCTTCTCCTTTGCTGCCTTATCACATTCTGAGTCTCAGAAGGAAATAAACAGGCATATGCTTATAGTAAGTGTGATCTCACCAGCAGTCTCCACCATGTCTTTTCACTTACACTGTGTTAACTTGTAATTGCAAGCATCAGCTCAGTGTAGGCAATGTCAGTGTATTGCTTCTTTGGCAAAGCAGTAAGCTGAAGTCATAGCGACATTGGCTGGCATGACAACCACAGAGATCTCATTAGCAGCTAAAAGCCAATACTTTAAACCTATGGGAGAGAGGATGTCAGGGTCGAATATAGCTATTAAGCCCCGACATTAGATATAATATTACTGTCTGTCTGGATGTTTTTAAGCATTATTTATTGCCACAAAGTCACCTGAGAAAACTTCTTCAATGTTTAATGAATTTCCACAGCTGGAAAAATTTTGAAAGAAGTACATTTCCTTATTATTTCATCTACTACTACATTAATTAAAATGCTGCCTTAATGTCTGTGCTAAAAATGTTCAGCAGGGGTTCTTTTGCCAGATCAACTGGAAATTAATATGATTGATTTCAAAGTAGTTGATAAATTGCATTAGTTATCTCACTAGCCACATTTTGCAGGAAATCCAAAGAGAGTGCTTATTAATTTGTAAGGAAAGAAACATAAATACATGTCTTAGAAAAGGGATAACATTTAGGCAAACTTGCTGGTTTGGATTTGTTTACTTACAGATTATTTATTTAAATATTATAAGAAGGACTAAAAATCTATATAGACAGAATAATGACAAATATTCCCGTTACATATAGCCCCTATTATACTGTTTATCTCTGCCTTCTGATTCAGTGTTTTTTTTATTATGTCTCCCAGAGACTATGCCCCGCTGCTAGGTCACCGACAAGAGCCAGTTGGGTTGCTAAAAACAAAGGAACACCACAAACCATGTGATACTAATGATGGTTGAGGACTTTCTAGTGGAAAACCAACATGTTATTGGAGTTTCACCCAGTAGGCAATATGAACGTGCCTGCCACCTACTGTATAGGGGTGTAATAAGTACAGGGCTGCTCAGCCAGGAGATTCCAAAACAGAAACCACAGCTTGTGAACTAGATGCAGTAGCAATGCTATTTGGGGCCAGCATTCTACACTCAAACGTACCCCTGTGCTATTTTCTTTCAATTAAACTGACCATGATCTGCAGCAACTTGAATTTGTTAAATATTTATTGGTTTAAAGCTATGTTGCTATGCAAGAGAGTAAATGCTAGGAAGAGGAACAAGTTTTGCTATTTAAACCCAGCTTGGGAACTACTATGCTAAATGATAACAATTAAAACATTCAACACATGTAACAAAGACTAAAGATACTCATGCAATCCATGCACTAATAATTGTATCAGATTCAGTGGCCTGGTGTGTGGCAGTTGCAGAGCTGGTGTATTTAAATTATATGTAAATAAATACCCAGTGACCACCTTTGCAAACAAGTCTTCACTCATTATTATCTTTGGGGTAACCACGAGGTATGAATTGTATCAGCTTGAAGAATAACCAGTTGGTACTTTGAGATGACAGCATCCACATGTTCACAGTTTTTGCATGCTCATTAGAACCACACACTTTTCCCATGACCTGCTCTTCTCCTTATTATAGATTATGTCCTAAAAATGGCAAATCCACAGACTGACCCCTATTATATCCTGGATGTATTCTGAACATACTGCTGTCACCATCACCATAACCCTGAGACGGAAAGGGTTACCAAATGTCATTTTCTTTTATAAAGCTTCAAATATTGCAATCCCAATCGCCTGTCTTTAGTTGTATTTGACAAGATGGATCCCCCTAAACAGCAATAAATCGGTGTTGACCCCATGGACCTCTCTCATATGTTTAAATATGGAAGTATCAACTTCCTTATATCACCAATGTGGTCCTCAACACCTTGCCATGGTTAACATTTTATTTTCCCTGTGTAGTCATTGGGGCAAACTCAGGTGGCTACAAATATCACTATCACTGATTTACAAATAATGAACTTCCTTATACAGTATTTATGTTCTGTGCTCAAACTTCAAAATTATGACATACACATATTAACTAGTGTTGAGCAAGCATGTTCAGTCGAGCATCAGAGTGCTTGATGATCGAGCTCGATGCTTGACCAAGGACCTTGTGGTGCTTTGATTAAGGTGACTATACAGTTGTTCAGCCAGCAGTTGTACCTATTACATTTTTTTGCTCTCATATATATATATATATATATATATATATATATATATATATATATATATATATATATTAGTCCGTTAAAGGAATGCTTAAACAAAATATACAAATATAAGAACAAATAATTGCAATAGGTTTCGAAAAGACACATTAGAACTCTGTCGGTATATTTCTATATTATGTAAATTTTGTGGAACACGTTGAACTGACCATTTAGTAGCCAGAGTTTTTTATACTCTGAATACCAAATATATCTGTGTGTTTAGCAGTTACAGTACATTGTTCTGGGCTTCACTTGCCTAGCCTATGACCTCTTATAAATAGAAAAAAAGATTTATTTTAAAGATTTCATTTAAGTCTCACAAACTCCATTGAACAGGGATGGTCTGGAAATGAAAAGCTGCTTTTACACACAAATCCCACCAGCCCACATACAAAATCTATACCCATTCATTTCTCAAAAAACTTTTGCAGCTTTGCAGAAAATTATGTTTTATTTGGTCACTTTCCTCACCACTTCCTTATGTATGAATATTACACAATAAAAAAAAAAATCAAATAATGTAAAATATGTAAATACTTACTTATAAAACCAGAGACAAGGATATGCTCTCCCAATACAAGCACCAACATAATTGATAATACCACCACACACTGGCCATCGATAATTAAATACCATTTCTACACAGGCTTCCTGCAGAATAATACCACCCCTTTTTTTTCATCTTAAGGTTATACTGATAAAATAATTCTGGAGTAGCATCCTCCATGCCCATTATTTCTCCTGAAAATCTATGAATGAATGGATGACTGGCTGGTCAATCATCTTGTAATTACGGATGGTACGAACCCTCCGAGGTTCGGGTTCGTATGAACCCGAACGCTCGGCATCAGATTCCCGCTGTCTGCCGTGGAGCGGGTGGATACAGCGGGAGGACCACCTGGAAAACTGGGATAAAGCCTATGACCCGCTGGATCTGACCGCTGCACGGAGCGGGCAGACAGCGGGGATCATGACCGAGAGTTCGGGTTCGTACGAACCCGAGCCGAACTAGGTTTGGACCATCCCTACTTGTAATCCTATAGACCCCTAAATAAATTCATATCCCAGACTCTAGAATAAATTCACACCTTAGACCAAATATAAATGAATTGCAGACAGTAGTCTCTTCAGACCTCCACCACCACCCAGCTTCCCACATTTTAGAGAAGAGCCCCCTCGCTTCAGCCGCCTCCAACACAAAGTACTCACATAGCATGATTCCCTCTCCCCTAACAGAGCAGTCACATAGCATAACTTCGCCCACATCTCTCCTAACACAGTAGTAACAATAGCAGGTCTCTCCCCTCCATCTGCTTCATGCTCACACAACTTGACACATGCAGTATTAGGCCGAGTTCACACAGTCTAAGACACTGGCCGTTCTGTGACCCGGGCGTGTCACAGAATGGCCAGTATCTGTGAAGATCATCCTGGGCGGTACTGCATTACTGGCCGGATGAACTTCATTTCTGTTGAATTGGGATGCGGGCACATCCGTGTGCGCCCGCATTCCAATTCACCATTGCTCACAATGGAGAGTGTGGCCCGAGAGGCACTTTCCATTGTGTGAACTGACAGTTCTGTATGGCAGCTATTCAATGAAGTTTGCCAGTTTCTCTTGTGGCCACTAGGGATACCAGCGACAGTGTATATTATGTGTATACACTCCAGCTGGAATTCCATTGATTTTAGCGCAAGTCATATTTTGAATCACGGCAATTGTTGTAAATCGTTGTTGTAAATGGCCGTGATTAATTAAATATATATGTTGTGTGAATTTAGTCTTAGTAATATTAACTATTTTCTGTGTGATCTGGAAGACTTTTTTATGTGTCACACTGGGGCAGGGATGTCTGACAGACATTGTATATATCAGACCAGGACCACACAGTCTCTGTTAGGTCGCCGCAGCCAAGAGCATGGCTGGTGGTGGCCCTCTTCATGTCTCTGCAGGTTCCTCATTGCTGCCACATATTATTTAGGTATAAGGATGGTAGACTTAAGTGGACGGCCCACTACCTGGAAAAAATGTGGAGCCCACCAGATATCTGACCAGGCAAGTAGATTGCCAGACTAAATTATGAACTAACTTATGACTTATGAATTAACTTATGAATCCTATTTGCATGTTTAATTGACCAGACATTCTCAAACATATTGATATTTTCTAGATATTAGATATAAAGAGATATGAGTTTTAGTACTGATTCTTAACAGTAAAAATGCTGCTAAAATGACGTTTTTGTCTGAGCCGCTTTTAATACTTTGTCCATCTTTCCAGATATAATTTAGTAAAGACCTTTGCTACTTCATCAGAGAAATGTTAAGTGAACATTATCATCCACATAAATATAGTACAGCATCTGGGTCTAGATTTTAGTGCCTCCAAAATGGTGCTTTTGGGATAGAGTCTGCCAGAAGCCAAGGAAATGCATGGCACAATGTAATGCTTGAACAACTAATGGTCTATACTATTTATATCGTATCAGGGAACAGACTTGTTGCCACTTGAATATTGTGAGCTTGATTTTAATTTCACATGAGTAAATTCTTTTATTAAAGTTCTCTGTATACATATGTTGTTTTCCCGCATCTTTGGTTGCTTAACAGTCACAAGCTGTGCATTGCAATTGGTATGTAACCTCATGACCAATGCTGCACATTGTGAATCTGCAGTTGCTTTAACATCATTCACTCCAGCCATTTAGCTATATATGTTCCTGTTGCACGTACCCCGTGCAGCAGGAACATATATAAACGTTCCTGGTTGGGAAGGGGTGCTAATGTGTGCCAGGCCGTTTTAATGCGATTGGCCCTGCACACATTACAGTCCCCAGACGCGGAAATGACAGGCAGCTGCGGGACCGTGATGCACAGTGATTGCGACGTTTAAGGTAGGACCTGCGATTGACTGATCGGGACCCAATCACATGTGTCGACAGGGGGGGGTAGGCCACTTGCCTTCGTCCTGTCGGCTCTTCAGTCTGTTTATAGAGTCTGCTCTCAGACAGACTTTATGAACAGATTGCCAATAATACTGATTTTCAACGCGGTCGGCCCTGCACACATTACAACCCTCAGACCTGGGAATGACAGGCAGCTGTGGTCCCGAAGCTACCTGTCATTAACTCCCTTAAATGATGTGATGCACTGCAATTGCTGCGTTTAAGGTAGTTAGTGACAGGACAAGGACCTGTCACTGACTTCAATTTGACGCGTACATCCGTGCAGCAATCAACTCGGTCATGAAGGGGTTAAGGATGACTCAAAACCTTTAATGTCATACAACTATTAAATACTTGTAATTTTTAATAAAAGACCTACAGCCAGATTCACAGCTTTAGTTTTTTTTCATATTAGACTATTTTGTATTAGATCTAATGTATTAATAAAACAGATAATGCATAAAAACATAGCACTAAGCAAATAGGACCTAACGTGTAGAGATGAGCGAACCTGGAGCATGCTCGAGTCCATCCGAACCTGAACTTTCGGCATTTGATTAGCGGTGGCTGCTGAAGTTGGATAAAGCCCTAAGGCTATGTGGAAAACATGGATATAGTCATTGGCTGTATCCATGTTTTCCAGACAACCTTAGAGCTTTATCCAAGTTTAGCAGCCCCAGCTAATCAAATACGCTGATTTTACGCAATATAAATCAGCCATGAAAGGACAGCTGATGAGTTCAGAGCCAAAGCCATACCCAGAGATACTCTTGAACTATATTTTACACTAAAGACTTAATTTTATCAGTTTCTATAATGTACAGCTGATTCTGCATTTTTATAATTTCAATAATTATGTGTATTTAATAATTTATTAAATTCACATTAGGAATTTCCAGAAGCAGGTCACTATACTTCCTAGAGTTTAGAATACCAGAAAATTAAGCACCTTCTAAACTTGTAGTTCTCACATTTTTGTTCATTAAGATTTGTAATATACATGTATTATATGTCCTAGGGGAAGTAGAACTGGGACAGTTGCTTGTTGAGAAGGATTTAGGTATACTTTTAGATCATAGACTGTTAATTGTCATTAACTAAAAGAGGCATGGACAGGAAAATAATATTTTAACTTTAGAAAGCTTTTTTTGCAGCCTGATCTGGCGTATGCTGTTTAGGACTGGGCACAGAATTTTGGAAAGAATGCTCTGGTGCTGGAAGAAGAGGTACTAAGACAGGCAACTAAACTAATAAAGGGCATGGAGGATTTTAGTTATGAGAAAAGATTAAAGTGATTTCAGTATTTTTTGATTTATAAAGAAGTACAGTACCTTATTATGAGAGGCACCTTTGGTTTACACAGAGGAAAACAGTAAAAAAAAAAAGAGGAAAAAAAATCATTTTAATAAAAAGTTTGTTGAAATAACAGGGCCACTTTAAAACTCTCCAGGACAGTACAGTATACCCACACATACGCAACTCTGCATTATACACAATATGCACAAAGCTCTGCTGAATCATACAGACCTAGCTCTGCTACATCAATATACACACCCAGCTCTATTATGTAAACATACCCACAGATGCATACAGTGCTATTACATTAGTATATGGGCACATGCAAACCTCTCCTACATCACCCTTCACAAACAGCTCTGCTACATACAGTGTCTCACACACACACACACGCGCACACACACTTGATACATATTGTCCCTACTTATAGTATCTACAGTGAGCCCTTTTCCTAGTGCCGTGACTACCCTGTCTCTAGATTATAAAGCACAGGCTCTTTTAGTAAAATATTTTCTTGCTTTAAGTGTGTCTAATAAAGTGGAAAAAACTGTACATTTGTTTGTTTTTGAGAGGTATACAGTAAGTATACAGTGGTACCTCAAGTTAAAGTGGCTGCAAGCCAGCACTCTACAGTATTTTGTGATACACTGTATGTACACGCCAGGACTCTGAAGAAGCTCCTGTTTTCTACACTGGAAGAAGTTTACATATCGGCTCTTTCTGACTTCTATATGTAATGCCCCTATTCCACGAGTCGTTTGAAGGAGCAAACGAGCGCTATTAGCGCTCGTTTGCTCCTCGTTCCCCGCTCGCTGCCGCCGCTATTCAACGCGGCGTCAGCGAGCGGGTGAGTGCGGGAGGGGCGGCGGGGAGCTGCTGGGGGGGCTGATCGTCCGGGCAGCCCATAGGATACAGCAGCGTCTGCTGCCGATGCTCCTATTCAACGGAGCAACGGCAGCAGATCGCTGCTATATCAGTCGCTTGTTTTTCAACATGTTGAAAAACAAGCGACTGCAACGATCAGCCGACATGAACGATGTCGGCTGATCGTTGCACTCTATTCCACGGGACGAATATCGTTCGTAGCGGTCGATATCGGCCTAATACGAACGATATTACTCCTCTAAACGACCCGTGGAATAGGGCCTTAAGGATTTTTTTTTTATATTATCTGCTTATTTTTCTTTAATTTTCTTTTTTCTTATATTGGGCATTTAGAAGCATCAGAACCAATTACTAGTACTGTGCTACTTATCCGATTTGGCTTTGGACCACATCAGGCAGCAGAGTCTAAGTGCCCTCCAGGTCTTTAAGGACCAGACAGAGTCAATGCGAGGCACCAGAGAACAGGCCGAGTAAATGTGATGAACATGTTTCTTTTTCACATAACCTTAAAAAACTTGAGAAATTGTAGAGGGAATAGAAATGTACACAGTTGGCATGTAGGTTGATGACTTTTTTTTTCCTTTTTTTCTTTCCCACTTGTTCTTTTGTTTTGTATATGGGTTACCTGTAACATTGTTGGAACATCACTGTACTGATGATTAATTTGCTGTATAATTCCAAAGATGTGCTATCCTCCTTTTATAGCGTTTACCTTTTGTTATGACTTTTCTTGTACTGTAAAGGTTTTTTTTTTTTTTTTTTGGGGGGGGGACTCAATAAAAACTAATTAACTAAAAACTGATAAAATTGTTGTTTTTGGCACATACAGAGACTGGATTGAATGAGGTAATGGGGGAGATACAGAGATTTGGAGCTTTCTCTGGACTATGTATTAATTGGCAGAAGTCAGCTTTGATGAAATTAGATCCCTGTCTGGAGATCAGCACAGAGGTACAGGTGATAAATGAAGGAACAGCATTCAGGTATTTAGACATACAGATATCTTCTAATCCCCAAAAATATGCCGAATTAAACATAATTCCTAAGTTAAATTAAATGAAAGATCAAGCGCGGGTATGGAATAGGATGCTCCTATCTAGGTCAGATAAAATAGGGTTAGTCAAAATGATTTGGCTTCCCCAATTGTTGTATGTCCTCTCCAACTCTCCAGTTTGGATTAACAAAAACATATTTAAAAAAGTGGAACGAGTATTAAATGAGCTTATCTGGAATCGGAAAAAAATAAGGTTAAAGTTGGAGATACTGACCCTTCCTGAGAAGGGTGGTGGGCTGGATGTACCTTATTTGTTTGGGTACTACTTAGCTTCATACTTGGCATGGTTAAAAAAGTGGAAGATAGTGGATTCCCTGCAAAACTGGGTCACAGAAAAGAGGGGAGTGACAGAGGATATTTTTGAGGTATTAGAGGGGGAATTAAAGACTTTATACTCAAAAAACAGCTTGAGGGGGTTAGTAGTGAGAGTGTGGAAGGAGGTGAAAAATTTAGCAAAGATTACAGGGGCACTGGAACACACTCCACTGCTGCGGAATAGTGATTTCCCAGAAGTAGGAAAAGTTCAGGATTTGGGGTACTGGACTTCAAGGCGGTTGGTGAAAGTGTCCCAGTTTTGTAGGGAAGGTAGGATAAAAGAGTACGGAGAAATAAAGGAGATAGTAGATAGTTACATTTGTCGACTGAGATACCAACAGATCAAAATGGCCATACAGGGGATTGAAAATAAGGAGAGATTGGTGGTTGAAAATTCTTGTTGGATCACGCAGTTATTGGAGATAAAAGGACACGTAAAAGGTAAAATAGGGAAACTTTAAAGAATTTTAGGACAGATGAAACAGGAAAATCTAGTAATTCGGTCACAAGTTAAGTGGGGACAGGTGATAAGAGCAAAGGACCACTGTAACGCCCGGAGTAGTGGATCCACTGGACCGGCACCAGCGATGGCACTAACCTCACCAGGGAGCGGAGTCTAAGGGGCCGCTGGTTTTCACCAGAGCCCGCCGCAAGGCGGGATGGACTTGCTGCGGCAGGCGACCCCCAGGTCGCTACCCCTGGCTTGGTTGCTGGTGTCGGCAGGCGAGGCGTGGCAGGAGATGGCACAGGCAATAGTCTGCAGATGAGAGAGCACGCGACAGGCTGGACACGGGAACAGGTGGAGTGACAGGGGAACAGGAACCAGGAACGGGGACTTGGGACCAGGTAACGGACAGGACTCAGGAACAGGGACTTGGGACCAGGTAACGGACAGGACACAGGAACAACAGGGAGCTGGGCCAAACGCTATGGGAAGCATGTAGAGGCTCCAACACAGGGGACAGGGCATGCTGGGATTTATAGGGGAGTGATTGGGTGCAACTACCAATTAGGAGCGCACTGCCCCTTTAAAACTGAGACAGCCGGCGCGCGCGCGCCCTAGGAGGCGGGGACGCGCGCGCCGGCCGGCACAGCGAGAGACAGGAGCGTGGAGAGGTGAGGCGCCCCCCGGGGCCGAACGTGTAGCAGCGCCGGGTCCCTGCACAGGGACCCCGGCAGCTGCCTGAGATGGAGGGAGGTCGCGGCGGCGGCCCGGAGCACGGGACGCCGCCGCGGCCGTGACAACCACATATATTGGGAGGAGTTCTACAAATTTAGTAATGAGTGTCTCACAGATAAAAAGCATAAAATGGTACAGTTTTTTATTTTTCACAGGTTATATTATTGTCCAAAAGACTTTTTGAAATGGGGCAATAAAGAGAAAGGGAAATGTGGTAGGTGTTTAGCACAAGGAGCAGATTTGGAGCATTATTGGTGGGACTGTAAGGTACTTCAGGAGTTTTGGATTAGGGTTTTTGCCATCATGGATATAATATATGGAGTAATAGTAGTAAATAAGTACACGTGTGCACTATTAGGGGAAATAGAAGGGTTGCAGTTAACAAGATTGCAAAGGGGGGTGATATATAAAATATTTTTTGCTGCACGATTGGTGGTTATTAGGAATTGGATATCCCCAAAAGCTCCGTCTATAGCAGAATGGAAAGAAGTGGTTAGAAATATAATGAGATGTGAGGAAAGAAAAAACAAGAATAAAAAAGACTATGCCAGATTGAAGGAGTATAATCATAGGTGGGTACAATATTGGAGCAACATAGGCACCTAGGTGTATTTTTGCTTGTGTAAGTGCGCCTTTTTTTTTGTGTGTGTCAGTTATCTCTTCTTTGAGGGGCAACTGGGGGGGGGGATGGGTGGGTAATAAGGTTAGGATTGGTTATTAGGATAGGATCAGGGATGGTAGAAAAGGAGGATATGGGGGATGAAGAGTGGTAAAATTGTACATAAATTGAGATGTGTATGGGGGGGGGGTATACTCCGGGATTGCTGGAGGGTGCCCAAGATTGTAAAATTGGGGCTGAGAGACTGCCAATCCCTGTCCATTTATTGAAGTAATGAATATTAACTACGGTAAAGAGAATTTTATGGCGAAATGAAGATTAAGTAGTAAAAGTTAGGTGGAGATATAGTAATAGATAATGGACAGCAGGGTGCTGGTTGGGGCATTGTGGTCAGTGGCCTCTTAGGGTTAATGGGTAAAAGTAATTGTGGCTAAGCAGGTCAATTGAAATAAAATGAAAATAGAGGTGGGCGCCCCACAGAATGAGTGGTATAATCTGGTTGGTGGTGGGGACTCTTGGCAGGGGTCCTCAGCTGCCACAGAAGGATGCAAGAATCAGGGCATCTGACTCTCAGCCCTGGTGGCACATGAGGGAATGGGAGTTGGAATGCCTGGTAGTTTGAAGACTCGGCAGGTGGAGTGGATAAGGTCCCTAATATAGGGACATTTGCTGTACCAAGTCGGACTTCAGTGGATGGGTGGAAGGGGCACCCACAAAAATAAGACCATGACCGCTTAATTTGTTGGATGAAAGTGGTTAGGGATTGTAAGGTGTTGGGGGCCACTGGGTGCACTGCTCCAGCTAGTACAATAGATAAATGGCCTGAATCATTCCTCTTGAGGAGTGTTAGTAGGTAATATCAAAGATTGTTGAGAACAAATTCATTTTGTAGTGGTAGGTTTTGGATGCATAAGACGCAAAAAATAATCATGGACAAGGGAGAAGCAGTATCTTTTGCAAGGGGCTAAATTTTAGCGGGTTCAGTGTAAGAAGTATTAGATGACCTAGAAGCATTCTCGGGGATACCCCCTCTTGAAATTTGGTATAGATGTTGTCTTCCTGGATACACCCCTCTGTTTGAAATAACTTAAAAGTACTGTTCTTGATCCTATATGATTTTAAACATGAATCTTCCTTTCTATTTAAAAAATTATAAATAAAGATTGAAGTTGGGAAACTATAAACTACAATGACTGGCGGCTATATAACATTAGACAAGATCCCCGTACCGCCAGTCATTGTAGTTTATAGTTACTTAATACGGTTGATTTTCATTCCAAAAAAAAAGAAAAACTGATAAAATCTGATTAAAACAAAATAGACACAGTTGTTCTTTTCAATATTACTAAACCAACATTTTCAATACTAAGAAGCATAGAGCAGTGCTTCAACATCTAAAATTTTAGCACCATACAGTAGTTTATGTATTAGCTAAACAGTGATACAATTGGGATGTTTTTTACCCAGAGGAATCCCTTAGTGACCAGAGCTAGAAAAACCATTGTGTGTTTCTGTTACATGTGTTCCAATATGCTCCTGTTATTTCTACAAACACTTTAATAGTACAGCCCTGTCAGTAACTTTACCCTCAATTATGTCAGCCTAGACCTATAATTCCCTACACTCTTTGATGTGGATTCATAGCTTTTGTGTGGGCTCTGCTTGTTTTCTGTGTGTGTACAAGCTGCACATGTCTTGCTATAGTCTATAGGAAAAATAAGGTAGTAACAATGGGTGGGCTGACCGACAGGGACATGACATGCTGATGTTATCTAAACTGAGAAGGAGACTAGAACAAAGCTATTTTCTCATGAGATGTCACGTCTGGCACATTCTCACTAGCATTAAATGCCTAGACATTGACAAGTCTTGAGAAAAAAACTGCTTACTTTTGGAGGGAAAAATAACTTCACACACTAACTACACATGAGTATGTACAAAAATATAACATTTGTGGCAGGACGTTTACTTTAGCTACCTGTTACATTACAGAAGCTGCTCTAGTGATCACTGACATATATTCACTCACTTTTTATTAAAATGTCCTTTTTTATAATAATCACTGTTATTTGATAAGGCTATAAAAAAGGATCATGATAATTTCTTATGGCCAGTTTTTTACTTTAAAAAATGGAGTGTGAACAAACTAACAGTGCTACAAACCACCAGTGGAGCTACAGTATGTATGCAGTATGCTGGCATCAGCACCGGGCTTACCCGGGAAGTTCTGGCGCCCACAGCACCTCTATGGGCCCAGAGAGGAGAGGGCCTGGTGTTCTAATGTTCAGCCCCCCACTGTAGTGCAGGGTGAGCGGGCTGAACATCAGAAGACACAGGAGAAAGCAGCAGGACTTCACAGAGAGAGAGAAAAGGATGAAGGACCTGATCACATGAGCCAAAGGTCCTCAACCTTACAGTGTAAGGCTATGTTCACACTACGTAAAACTACAGCCGTAGTCGCTGCAGAACTACGGCCATAGTTTTGCGGTGTGTGACATAGCTTGATGTTGAATGGGAGCGTACACACATCGTATGCGCTCCAGCCGGGATCCCATGCGGCGCCGGCAAAAATTGACAGGTCAGTTTTTGGCGGCCGAAATTCAGTAAATTCCGTCCGCAGAAAGACCTGTTAGTTCACACAATGAAGCGAGCGGCTCTGGCCGCTTGCTTCACTGTGTGTTATGGGAAGTTCTGATGCGGGCGCACTCTGATCCGCCCGCATCAGTTCTCTGCGGCCAGACGGATCATCTGGGGTCACGGAACGGCCGGTCTGTTCCGTAGTGTGAACATAGCCTAAAGAGAAGCCTGGCAGTGATGAAGAGGGAGAAGGTGAGTCAGTGTCTGAGTGTATCAGTCAGTGTCAGTCTGTCAGTGTCTTTGTCAATAATGTGTGTTTGTGTATGTTAGTGGTGTCTCAAGTGATTGTGCATAGTGTGTGGATGATGGGTCCATAAAGGATGGATCTGCAGCAGATCTGCAGCAGATTTGATAGGGCAGATTTGAATCTAAAGCAGATCTGCAGCAGATCCACAGCACATCTTCAGCAGATTTGATGGCCCAGAGTTACTATGCATTGAATCTGCAACTTTAAATTTGCGCCATCAAATCTGCTGCAGATCTACTGCAGATCCTGTACGTGTGAACGCACCCTTTGGGTCAGATACCACGGAATCCCAAATGGAATGAGATCTGAGAGGCAGAGAAGGAGGTATGGTAATACCAGTAGGATACAGGGCCAGGCCAGATAGGTGAAAGAGGGATGTTTTTCTGGGCACAGCGCCACTCTACTGTATCTCTTTTTTCCATACCCCAGATGCCTGCAGCTTGATCTGCCCTTCATACAGGTGCGGCATACAAAGGGGATGCAGCAGCTTTTGAGCTCTGTTGTATCCTACTATTGTACTTCATTCTCTGCCTCTCTTGTTGCTGTCTGTTTTATTTTTATTTTTTATTTGGTGTGCATTGGCAGAGGGGTAGTCTTATATGGCGAGTATATCCCAAACTCTATATTTTAACTGGAAAATTTGTGGGTCGTGTTATAAGCCCAGTCATCTTATACACTGGAAAATACGGTATGTATCCATTTAAATGCATTGTCGATCAGTTGGGGGTGATAAAGCACAGTGTTTATGGTGTTGGTGTGAAAAAGGAACAAATAAAGCTGTTTCCAATTATTCTTGCTAGACACTAGACCAGGGGTACTCACTAACTTTTAGTGAAGGTCCACTTACCGGGATCTATTGCCAGGTGAAGGTCCGAGCTGAACATCAGTAGTAAACGTGTTGTTCTTTTAATGTTTCACAAAAATTGTTGAACTATTAATATACAGAATTGATGCTTATTAGTGGGAAAACTGGCATTTTTTCTCTCTCACCAGCCATTTGAAGTTAGGTACAAAGGGGGTGACTGCCCCCAGTAGTATATTGTCTCTCTGTTGTTCTTTCAGTTGTATATAGTTTCCCTGTGCACTCCCCCAGTAGTATATAGCCCCTTCCCACTCCCTCTAGTAGTATATAACCCCTGTGTGCTCCCTCAGTGGTGTATAGCTCCATCTGTGCGCTCCCCTAGTAGTATATTGCCCCCTGTGCGCTCCCCCGGTAGTATATAGCCCCCTGCACGCTTCCCATAGTAGTATATTGCCCCCTGTGTACTACCCCAGTAGTATATAGCCCCCCTGTGTGCTTCCCCAGTAGTATATAGCCACCTGTGCACTCCCCCAGTAGTATATAACCCACCTGTGCGCTCCCTAAGTAGTATATATGTTGCAGTGAAATGATAGAATCAGGGATTTGATCAAATCCCTAAGGAATTTGATCAAATCCCAGGAAATGGTGAAATGGCCAAGCCTTTCCATCATTTTCCTGAAGAAAGTCAGTGATTTGATCAAATCACTGACCCCTTTCTGGGAACTGATGGAATGTAATTCTATAATTTCTGCCTCCGGTCCCGTGTGCTATGTGATGATACCTCCTGATCCCCGCTCATCTCCCCTGTCTGCCTCCGGTCCCGAGTGCTGTGTGATGATGCCTCCTGCCCCCGGCTCATCTCCCCTGTCCGCCTCTGGTCCCATGTGCTGTTTAATGATGCCTCCTACTCCCTAAAAATTAACAGCTTAGCTACCCGTTTCATCTACCTGTTTCTTTTGTTAATTAGTTTTGAATTAATCATTTTTGTTTCAAATGACTATTGTGTTACTTAATAAATATAGAATCGTTCATTCCATCATTTCCCTGAAAAAGGTCAGTGATTTTATCAAATCACTGACTTTATTCAGAGAAATGATGGAAGGGCTTGGCCATTTCATAATTTCCCGGAATTTGATCAAATCCCCAGTGAATCCCAAGTTCACTGCAACATATTGACCCCAGTGCGCTCCCCCAGATATATATATCCTCCCTGTGCACTCCCCGATAGTATATAGCCCCCCTGTGCACTCCCGCAGTAGTATATAGACCCTCGCTTTGTGCTCCCCAGCAGTGTATAGCCCCCCTGTGTGCTTCTCCTCCCGTATAGCCCTTCTCTGCACTCCCCCAGTAGTATATAGATCCCTGTGGTCCGCCATTTGAGGACCCCTGCACTAGACTATACTTTTGGGACTTTAATATGTATCCATACCTGTTGATTTTAGATGTTTTAATGTGTTCTAACATGTGGTGGGGACCAATACATTTCCCCCAATAGCAAATACTGGGGTTAAAAAGAGAATTAAGTATCTCTATGTGACAATGTGACTGTCAAAAATTGCCAGAATGGGGGCTCAGATAGCAGTATGGTGGTATATACAGAGTTTATATGTTCCCCTCATGTTTGTGTGGATTTCCTTTGAGTGCTCTGTTTTTTTTTCCCACATTCCAAAAAAAACATACTATTACATTTGGAATTTAGACTGGGGACTTATTTAGGGTCGTAAGTAAGGCCTGAAAGTCTGGATCAGATCCAACGCACAAATCTTTATAGAAACATAAGATTTAGTAGATCCAGGGGTCTAGCTATAGTGGGGGCATAGGTTGAGGCCAAGAAGCTTGAGGGGACCTTCTAAAGTCTGTCCTCCCCATATGAGGAGTCCAGTACTAATAATTAGGCATTATTGGTAATAGGCTTATCAGCTTCAAGTTACTCCTCTGCATACTGTAGATCCTGCAGAACTTTAATAGAGTTGATATATCGTGGCCACATAAAATGTTCTTTGGTGGTTTGAGTTCAGTTCTGTAAAGCTACAGGAGGTCCGAGTATCATGGCCTTAATAGGGATGCTTAAATGTGAACTAAGCAAGCTTCTGATCAGTGTACTTTGATGGTTCTTCATGTTTACACTCATACTTCTGGTTCAGAAATAATGTTAAAGGTTTGTTACATTGAATTTATTAATAGCAGATATCAATACATTTGAAGCAATTATTCAAATGATTTTTTTTTTCACCCTTGCATTTGTTAACTTTTATGATAGTACTGCATGGCATCCCTCCGAAAATGAATCACATAATATGTACATAAGATGCTTGTTTAAAAGCAGACCTTTGACTGTAGGCAGAGCAAGCTGTAAATCCTGGATATTACAAATCTGCATACAATCCATCAGTGAGTCCTAAAGGGAATAGTAATGAAAGAAACTGTTTATTGCTGTGGGAAAAGGGATGAAAAGAAAGAAAAACAAGCTTGAATTTTGTAAGAGGAAACATCCCCGGCAATGCAACCAGATTAACAAATACTTTTAATCTTTAGCTGCACCAGCACACACCACGCTTGCGATCCATTATTCTATAAAGCCCATTTACATACTAATGTCTGAAATGTAAATTTTAACATAATGAAAATTGGTAGTTGCTATAATTTACTTGATTAAAACAATAATTGCTGTGTTTACCAGGACTATCAGTGTAGATTCCTCGCAAATTATTTTTAATTTACAATTCTGTTACTTGCTTTATGTATTTATTTATTTATTTTAGCCAGCATTTTTTCCTATTATGCATAAAGCAACACATGCTCATTACCATTGACTTGCAGCATGTTTAAAAAGTATCTTGATAAAATAATTGTTTGACTGTGTAATGTGTTGAGGATAAGGGTTCTCTACACAGATGTATTGTGGATTTTTATTGAATAGATAAGCCATACAATGTCCATAGGCTGGGTCAGTACTGTAACTCTGTTACAGGCCAATGGCCATATTGATGGCACTCCACACATAAAAGACTGTAACCTATTGTACCTTATGTTCAAGTAAAGTCAATGTTGAACCATAATAACTTGTCTCTATGTTGGCTGATTTCTACTGCACCTTACAAACACCAAGGCTGTCCCTATGATCACCTCAGACAACAGTATTAGGGAGTTGGCCCTGGGAAATACTACAATATCCATCAATATTACCAACACTTAGGCAGATTGCAGGAGAGAGTGACATCACTTCATTATTGCTTCAACATATTATTTTCTAATTAACATGGTTAACTTCACCTAGAAGAGCTGTGGATGTTGGTGGATCAGTGACATACAATGAGTCAAGTGATCCACTGCTGTCTACAGCTCTTCTGGGTGAAGTTAACCCAGTGAGGTACTTGTCAAGTTACGTCAGGTAATTGTCAATGACACTTATTTTGCTGTCAGACATGGTTTTAGGACAGCCCATCTGATGAAACCTGACAGGTGCTTCACAGGGTTAACTTCACCCAGAAGAGCGGTGGACAGCATGTACTTAAAGACAAAGTGGCATGAAAGGAGCAATTTCATAGCTACACAGCTTATACTACTACTCTTATACTATTTTCTATCTGTCCCTGATACCTAATCAGCCTTATATAACCCTATCTAACCCTGCCTCTACCTATCTCTCTCTAGCTATTATGAATGTATGTGTTTAGCCACTGTACAAGAACTGAGGTATTGCAATATATATAGTGAAACACAAAGTGTGATGTCAAAGAGGGGATGTCTTGCAGTCAATTGCCCGGCTGCAATGTAATGCCTAGGCTTTTAATGTAATGCAATGTACAATGTGGGGCTGCCATTTTGAACTTGGGTTCATACAAACTGCGATCATGAAGCAAACCTTTTGCTAAATTTTGAATAAATCTCAGTTTGGAAAGCTCAGTTCACTCATCTCTAGTTACAATATTAATTGGTTCTAGGACAAACAATGTATGTTGAAAAGATTAAATCTTGAGACTAGAATGCAATGGGAAATTAGCAATTGGTCCTTAAGGCTCCAAAATGTCATCCCAAAACGAGGAAAAGATTAAGATTTAAAGAAAAGTAAGCGAATATGTTGTATGGATAAAGCAAGTTCTAACAACAGTGAGAAAGAGCAATCAATTAGTGTATGATGGGGTTTTACCAGTAAATTGGCAACTTTCAGTTCTCAGTCTTCTTGCTAGTCATATGTCCCGCTGATCCTGACTGTCTGTAGCATTGTGTTGTTGAGTCTGGTTTTAAGTTACAATGGCCAAGAAAATATTGTAACCTTAGTCAATCAAACTCCTGGTACCAGAGAGGGCCAAAAGCCACACTGCTACAGACACAAGTGTTATAAATGGCACTGAAGCCCCAATGTCCATTATATATTAGTTGTCATCAATAACAAAAAATTATAATGTACCTTATTGGGCCACCGCCATGCTGCTTTTTCTCCTCAAAATTCTGGCCTGTCCCTTGGGGTTTGTATACACGTTCTTCTTATTTTTTAATGAGCCAGAGCATATACTCCTTATGTTTCCTTTGCTGATCTCTGTATAGTACTATCTATTTAAGGCTGCTACACTCAAGTGTAGCATGTGCTCTTAAAGGGGCAACTCTAGCACTCTAAGGCAATATTCACACAACGTCATTTTTGAATAAAGAACAGACTCTGATTGCAATGGAATCAGTGTCTGTTCTTTACTGCAGGGGCGGCGTTGCATTGAAGTCAATGCATCGCTGTCCCCTGTGTTTACACATCGTTATTCCTTACAACGGGTGTTCTTTTCGTGCCTATTATTTCCAGAGGTTGTCCAAAAAAAGTGTCTGGAAATAGCTAAACTGTGCAGCAGCAGTACAGGTAAGTAGAAAAACATGAAACATGAAGTGCATGACTCACCAAAATGGACCAAGGTTGGTATCAAATCCAGAAAGAGCAGCAGAAAAGCTGCTTGAGAAAGGCTGCTATTGTTAAGTTGAAATGTCGCAAACCGCTGAATAAGCACTCCATTGATTTCAAGTGCTGTCTTCTGCTGCTCTTTCTGAAATAATAGCTATTCACAGAATGTAAAGTCAGCCGATGGCTGCACTTTACGTTGAAGTGAATTGTTAATTGATTTGCGGGCACACCCAATGATGTCCACAAGTCAAATGTAAAAAAAAGAATGTGCTGAATGCAGCCTGGTGGCCGACAGTTTAACAGCATCCCTTGCTATGCAATGGACGCTGTTAATCATAGTGTAAACATAGCCTAACTCCTAGCCTGTACTAGCTCTATACTCAAAAGTAACGACCAGGTGTCTCTCAGTAGCTTTCTTTTATATACCACTCACTGGCCGATCCAGTTACTGCTTGTTCTTTCACTGTGCACCCACCCTTTCCTCCTCTTGGCAAGTATATTTCCGAGACAATGAAACAGAATAATAGGAGCACCAGACAGGTAGGACCTTTTCTGCTCTCCAGACAACAATTTTTAAATAGTTATTACCTAAGGTATTCATGTTGATTTTATATTATGCACTTTTAAGCCATGTGCACTGAGACTGTGTGGCAGAACATTTCCTCAATGTGAAGCTTTATATCCACTCTCTGCTTCCATAGTTGTTTTCCATGCTGTATGTACGAAGCTATCCCTCCTAGAAGCAATACGTAAAGAATCAAATGGAGCATGCTAAACTTTTTTTTTTCTGTCTGATGCATGCATTATGGACCCCTATAGTTATATGGGAGTTGTGTTAGGCCGCTGTAAAACTTGGTCCTTACACTATAAAATATACGTTTTACTTTTAATGTACAATGTTTCATTGCAAAACAAAAAAAAAGGGATATAATTTACAACTCTGAGCTAAGCGAATAAAATCTCCAGCGCAGCTGGCATAATAAAATACCCATCTCTCAGAAACCGTGATCTTTAGTTAAATGTCAGTGGATTCATACTTCATACATATTCTTTTGCAGAGCCATAGTGGGACATATAAAGTATCAATGTTTCTTTAATAGATGCAGAAACTGAAGAATCAGAACAAGTAGGTCAACAATGTAATATCACATATTGTTCCTGTCTAGACAGGAGTCCTACTGATAAAGTGATTGGTCCTCCAGAGCTTCAAATTTATATTTTTTTTTGTCAAACTGTATGTTTGTAAGAATAAAATAATTACCAGCACTATCTAATCAATAACCTCTGCAAATAAGCCTTGCATTAAGCCGGGGGCAGGGCCGTTTCTAGGTAGCTTTGACTACAGGGCGAATCTTGCTAAAAGCGCCCCCCCCCCTCTCAAGTGATGTCGGGGAGGGGGGGAGGGAGTTGTTGCTATGAAGAAGCAGTGTGTGTATTATGGCATTGAGCAGTGTTATTTAACCATTTTCAACTGAAACAAAAAAAAAAGTCAGTGACTCACAGGTGACGTCTTCTTTGATCTGAGGCATCATTTTCCTTTCCCTCTCCATCTGGCCCAGGCCTCCATGATCATTTCTTGCAGCTACAATTCGTCGTCTGAACCTGCCAGACAAACATCTTAGGCTCCACTTTTTTACAACTTCCCCTTTTTATGACGTCTGTGCTCTGCCCCATAGTAATAACCCCCCTCCCGTGCTGTCCCTATAATAATAATATCCCCTGTGCTGTCTTTATAGAAATAATCTTCCCTGTGGTCTGCCCCATAGTAATAATCCCCCCCCTGTGCTGTTCTCATAGTAATAATCCCCCCCTGTGCTCTGTCCCCATAGTAATAATCTCCCTGTGCTGCCCTCATAGTAATAATCCCCACTGTGCTCTGTCCCCATAGTAACAACCCCCCTGTGCTTTGCCCAATAGTAAAAATCCCCCCCATGTTCTGCCCCATAGTAATAATCACACCTTCCATGTTCTGCCCCATAGTAATAATCCCCCTACAATGTTCTGCCCCATAGTAAACCCCCCATGTTCTGCCCATAGTATTAATTCCCCCTCCCATGTTCTGCCCCATAGTAAACCCCCCATGTTCTGCCCCATAGTACTAATTCCCCCTCCCATGTTCTGCCCCATAGTAATAATCCCCCTCCCATGTTCTGCCATATAATAAATAATCCCCCCCTCCCATGTTCTGCCATATAATAATAATCCCCCCTCCCATGATCTGCCATATAGTAATAATCCTCCCTCTCATGTTCTGCCATATAATAATAATCCCCCTCCCATGTTTGGCTATATAATAATAATCCCCCCCCCTCCCCCCATGTTCTGCTCCTTAATGATACCCTTCATTGCCGCAACACAACACAAAAAAAACAAACAAACATTATACTCACCTTCTTGCACACAGCGGGTCCCTCTCTCTCTCATCAGATCTTCTCTTCTGGCCTGCGCCTAGCGGCCGCATGATCTGCCTCCCCCGACCGCAGCTCCTGCCTCCCCACCCGCCGACCACATTATCTGCCTCCCCGCCCGACCGCAGCTCCTGCCTCTCCGCGCGCCGGCCGCATGATCTGTGCAGATCACCGGACTGCAGCTCCTCCCCGGCCCATCACCTGACAGCAGGCCGCTGCCCCCGAACACATCTTCTCTATCCTCAAGCAGGCGAATGACGTCATATCACGGCGCCTGCTGGAGGATAGAGAAGATGTGTTCGGGGGCAGCGGCCTGCTGTCAGGTGATGGGAGCTGAAGTCCGGCGATCTGCGCAGATCATGCGGCCGGCGCGCGGGGCAGCAGGAGCTGCGGTCGGGCGGAGGAGGCTGATAATGTGGCCGGCGGGCGCGGAGGCAGGAGCTGCAGTCGGGCGCAGATAATGTGGCCGGCGGAAGGGCTGGCGGGGGCGTGCGCAGCTAGGTGAGGTATGGGAAGGTGCCACCAGCGCCCCCTAGCTGTCGGCGCCCCGTGTGGTCGCCCGGCCCGCCCGCCGCTAGAAACGCCCCTGGCCAGGGGCGTAGCTAAAATGTCATGGGACCTGGTGCAAAAGGTCAACTTGCCCCCGACCAGTGATGCCATACCACTCCAAACCTACATATCCCCCCAACCGCCTCACTCTACGCTGCCATTGCATAATACTACTACACTGTTACTGCATTAAAATCTACCATATAAAGGCCAATATTCTCCCCCAGCAGTGACAACTGTATTCTGCAGACTTTTTAAGTGATACATCCAGTAACTTACAGTGGACGTCTTCTTCTTGTGACCTTTTTTGCAAATCGGAATTCTTCATTCTTTCTTTTCTTCTCCATATGGCCCGGCCATCATGAAAACGTCTTTAGACATGACTCGTCTCCCCAGGATCTGGCAGAAAAACATTCTCCTCATCTCTACACAAACTGCCCATGTGTTTTGCTTCACACTGTATAAGTGCCCCTCTGTGCCCCCATATAAGCAATTATGCTCAATATGTCCCTTCAAATAATAGACAAGCCCCCTCTGTGCTTTCATGTAGTATTAGGCCCCTCTATGCTTCCATATAGCACAAGTCTTCTCTGTTAGGCTATGTTCACATGTTGTAAGACATTGCAGTACCGGACGGATGACCTTTAGTGCCGCTGAATTCGGATGCGGGCAAATCCCTGTGCACCCGCATCCGAATACCCGACTGGACAGGGTTTTCTGCGGAGCTGCTAGGGATCCCGGCTGGAGTGTATACTATGTGTATACACTCTGGCAGATATTCCGTTGAAGGCAGTACTACGCAAGCTACGTAGTAATGACGGCCGTTGTTGCAAATCAGCAACAACGGCCGTGAATATTACGTAGCTTACGTAGTGTGAACATAGCCCTAACCTGTATAGTAAAGGCCCCTCTATACCCCCATATAGTAGTTGCGTCCACTCGGTGCATCCATACAGCAGACCCATTTGTAATATACATAAGGAAAACAATAAAAAAAACTCACCTGGCTCTACAGTCCTCAGTCATTCCTTCTTCCTGCCTAGTGAGCTGAAGGTGTGCCGCGTGTGGCATCGGTAAGCGGAGCATACACTGGAGGACCATGAACTAAGGGGGTGGGGAAGGCAGAGGATGGCATTATCACACAAACAGACGGCCCACCACACACATCCAGGACACAGCAGCAAGCACAGCCCCACCACACACACAGGACAAAAGTACAGCTTCACCACACACACAGGACACAAGCACAGCCCCACCACACACACACACACGACATAAGTAGAGCCCCACCACACACAGGACACAAGCACAACCCCACCACACACACACAGGACACAAGCCCACGACACACACAGGACACAAGCACAACCCCACCACACACACACAGGACACAAGCCCACGACACACACAGGACACAAGCACAACCCCACCACACACACACACAGGACACAAGCACACCACACACACAGGAAACAAGCACAGCCCCACCACACACACAGGACACAAGCACAGCCTCACCACACACACAGGACACAAGCAGAGCCCCACCACACACAGGACAAAAGAAGCACACCACACACACAGGACACAAGCACAGCCCCACCACACACACAGGGCACAAGCACAGCCTCACCACACACACAGGACACAAGCACAGCCCCACCACACACACAGCACTATACACACAGCACACAGGCACCAGCCCAACACAGGGGCCCTCAGCAGTGACCGTGGAGAACGGGTGGGATGCAGGCAGACACTCACTCAGCTACAACTACACGGTGACAGGCCGGGGTGGGCGGGGCCTCAGCAGTGGCCGGTGAGAACAGGCAGGACGCTGGCACAGAGAGCCGGCTGGACCCTGGCAGTTAAGCAACTGTGTGCATCCATGGGTCTATGTGACCCATAAATGCAAGCAGCCTATTAAAGTTGGGGACACAGTGAGATGACAGGGATGTATAGAGAGAGAGAGAGAGAGAGAGAGAGAGAGAGAGAGAGAGAGAGAGAGAGAGAGAGTGGTACCTCGGTTAAGAGTAAATTGGATTGAGAGCATTTTGCAAGAAGAGCTCACAGTTTTTCTAAATTGTAACTTGGTTTAAGAGCATTACTTTGGTTTATGAACTACCTGTAGTGGGAGGAATAGGGAGTGGGGGGATGGGCATGAGTCTCCCTCACCTTCCAAATCAAAGCAGATTCACCTCAGGCTGGGGCTTGCATCAGGGGACAGGACTGTGGAGGTAATCTCTTCATAGCTGTAACCCCTCTATGTGCCCATTTATGTCCTGCTCATTCGTTCATGCTTCCTGTAATCTCTGATAACCCTTGTGTTTCCCATCCTCTCCATTCCTGCTATAATTTGCCTGCACTCACACTTAGCTATACACACTGCTGCTATATTGTGCCTGCAATTACACTCAGCTATACACACTGCTGCTATAATGTGCCTGTATTCACACTGAACCATTCACACTGCTGTTTGTTAAGTTTCTGTCACTGTCGTCCAGCACAGCTCTGTGATTCTCATTTCCTGATTGGTCCATGCTGAACACACATCCCTTTCCCATTGCGGTCATGTGACCACACAGACCTCTGACAGCAGCCCTGCTTCTCTATTCTAGGCTGTTGTACTACACTACTGCATTATGAGGATCTGCAGTTTCATCCTGTATTTACAAAATGCTGCTGTATTTTTCAGGTTTATGCAGTTACTATACATTATACTGCATATGCTGATTGCTATACTGTACAGTAACTTATAATATGACACATTATGCTGTTTTGAAATTTGTTTCAGTTGCTTTAAATGTTTGGGTAAAAGGTAATATCATACTCTGAGTTATCTATACCGTTAGGAAAGAGGGGGGGGGTGCCACAGTGGGTAATATTTTGAGATGCAAAAGGGAAGATTGTATATTTTACGAATTGCTTTCCATGTGGCGATAGTGTCTTTAAAAATAATATTTTGTTTAATTTGTCTAGGGAGTTCAGGTAGTTTAGCATGTAAAATAGCGGGAAGAGACCATGGAGTTGCCAAAGTGGCTTCCAATAAGGTATTAGAAAATTGTGATGTGCCAAGAATCCAATCCCTTGCATGATGGAATAGAGCAGCTAGATTATATAACCTAATGTTTGGGCATTGCGCTCCTCCTTTAGATTTTGGTAAGCATAATGTAGAGTAGGCTATACTTGGTTTTTTAGAACGCCAAATAAATTTAGTAAATAATGATTGGATAGAGGACACATCAGAATGTTTGAGCAGTAAAGGTATTGTCTGCATAGGGTAGAGTAGTTTACCAAAGCACATCATCTTTTTAAGATGTGTGCGCCCTAATAATGAAAGGGGCAAAGTTTCCCATCTTTGTAAGTCATGTTTTATCTTCTTTATAATAATACAACCTATTTTTATTCCTAGGTAGGTGAGATTAGATTTAGCAATGGAGACACTCAGCTGAGTAGTAGATGATTTAACTTTGGGTAAAAGGTAATATCATACTCTTGCTTTACATGTTATTTGGTTTAAGAGTGATTTGGATTACAAGCATAGTCTATATATATATATATATATATATATATATATATATATATATATATAGACATACCGTACATGTGTGTGTGTGTGTGTGTATATATATATATATATATATATATATATATATATATATATATATATGCGCACACACACACACACACACACACACCTCACATGTCCTTACTTACCCCACTGATAGGCATTCTAGATTATCTCTGAATTATCTGTGTAAGGGTATATGCACACGGAGTAAATGTGGCAGGTAACTTCACAGGGATTGCGACGCTCATCCTTGCGCTCGGCTCTCCGTCCTTCCTATAGACTCCATTCTATGGTCAGGCGGATTCCGATGTCTGCCCAAAGAATTGACAGAGTACTAAAGAGGGAGAAAAAAGCATTTAAATAAACTTGTGCCAGAAATTTACACAGATTTATCAATTGCCTTTAAGGAAAATAAAAGCTTAACTATACTTACTAGCTGCTGTATACTAAGATAAAATCATCTAGTTCTTTCCAATCTGATTTAGTGCTCCCTGCGGCCACCAATCAGGGACTAAAAATTTCTGAATTATTCTTTATGCATTAGGTAAAAATAAGAGCAAACATATTTTTTGTCACAATTAGCTCAGTTCTCCACCTTGGTTGTAAGGATCGCAGATGGTGTTGAGCAGTCTTCCCAAACTGTTCAGGCATGCAACTTCTCCAGCTTCCAGGAGTCAAATGTTGAGTGTTCGGTTTTGGATAATGGTGCAGAACCATAACTGTTCAGCTAGTCCGCCCATCAATAATCTCATAGAAAAAAGAAAATGGCAGGCACCACTGTTATAACACTGTAATAAGACCGGGGTACTATACACGCACTTAAAGCGACTCTGTATTCACCAACACACCCCACCAAACCGCTAGTACCACCCATTTGATAAGAGTTAGTCCTTACCTGTCGTGTCTTTTAAAATGCACCTGGTACCTTGGTTAGAGCAAAAATGTTCTTTAAAGCCATGTTTAGACCTTGTAAGAGACCGGCCGTTCCGTGACCCGACCGGGTCACGTAACGGTCCGTCTCAGAAAAGATCATCCCGGCCGGTACTGCAGTACTGGCCAGATGATCTTTAGCGCCTACGCATCTATGCGCATCCGTATTTATGCATCTATTTAGCATCTATGTGCGCCCGTTTCTAAACTCCCCACTGCACACTATGGAGCGTGCGGCCGAAGTCACTCGCTCCACAGTGTGCACTGACAAGGTTTTGTCAGTTTCCCGCGGTGCCACTATGGATTCCAGACGGAGTGTATGATATGTATATACACTCCAGCTGGGATTCCATAGGTGGCAACATCATATATATTTTCGTATTAGTCACAGCCGTTGTTGCAATCGGCAACAACGGCCGTAGTTTTCCATAATTGTACATAGTGTGAACATAGCCTTATTCTGTAGCAGACAAGTCAAAATGGTGTGGCCTAGAGTGTCTGGAGTGCCCCAGGTCTAAAACTCCTCTCCTTTCTTCCTCCTCACCCTCCTCATCAGTAGGAACATCCCCAGGCAGGATTTCTATTAATCGCTAGTCTAAACTGCAGCTGTCAGGAACCGGTGACACCAGACACACAGAGACAGTGAGCCCTGAGCTCAGCCCCGCCCACTGACTCTACCTACTTGCCCCCCTAGGCTAAACCCTAGGGCAGCAACTGGGCGGCGGTCCCTGTACTGGCTTGGTGGGACAAAAAGACAAGACAGACAGACAAAACACAATAAAGAGTAGTCAACAGTCCGGGTCACAACAATCGGGCAGCACAGTACAAAATCAGGATCCAAAAGAGTAGTCAAATAACAGGCAATAAGGTCGGGGGCAGGCAGCAAGCAAGCGAGGTCAAAAGAAACTAAGCAGGAGTCAGGAGAAACCAGAAAACAGAACACACAAGCAGGCAGAGACTAAGTCAATAACCAGCAAGGCACAGGCAGAAACTGAAATCTTAAATAGGACACCAGGAACCAAGTCCAGAAGATGATAGGAGGGACCAGCTGTCAATCACTGAATATCAGCGCCATCTCAGGCGCGCAGCACGAGCCAAGGGGCGCACGGAGTTCGGCACAGGCACATTCATGACAGTACCCCCCCTTTTATGAGGGGCCTCCGGACCCTCACTTGATAAATCAGGTGTAGGCGGAAAGATACCTCTCACCACACAGGTTTGAATGTCACTAGCAATATCGCTATCCGTCTCCCACTCGTCAGCGGAGGACTCTGAGTTACAGACAGATGAGTTACAGACAGAGTTATCATCACCACAATTTTCATTTACATCAGGCACAGGTATAGCAGGTTTATCAGAGGAACAATGTATGCCCATTTCACCAATGGTTACCTGTGCGCCCAGATGACCTTCCTGGGAGTCATCTGGACGCTGATGATGTTTTGATCGCTGGCGACGGATGGGACAATGGCTGATGTAGTGACCACTGTTACCGCAGTAAAAGCACAGGCCATTATGTCTCCGGAATTCTTGTCTGGTCCTGACGTTCAATACTCCCAGCTGCATAGGTTCCTCCTCTGAGACAACAGGGGGGAGGAAAGGTTTTTCAGCAGGAAAAGCAGAAGATTTGACGAGGTCAGAGTTTGCTTTCGCCCTCTTTCTGTCACGCAGTCTGCGGTCGATACTAATGGCCAAGGCCATGGTCTCTTTAAGGGTTGGAGGATCTGGGTGACCTACCCAGGCATCCTTAATGGCCTCTGCCAATCCTTGCTTAAAGAAAGCCTTCAAGGCTAGTTCACACCAACCAGTCACCACACAAAATTTTCTAAACTCGGAACAGTATTCCTCTGCTGGTCGCTTACCCTGACGGAGAGAGAGAGTAGATTATTCACTGCCAATGCCCTGTCATCAGGTTGAGCATATATATTACCCAGGGACAAAAAGAATTTTTCCAAGCTACTCCATTCCTCCGCCTCAGGAGGAATTTTGAGAGCCCAAGCCTGAGGATCTCCCTGAAGCAGTGAGACCACAATACCAACCTTCTCCTGCTCAGAAGGGAAGTGATTGATCCGGAAAAACAACATACAAGCACCCCTAAAGGACTCAAACTTCTCCATTTCACCAGAAAATCTATCAGGGAGCAACATGACCGGTTTTCTAGGCCTTTCCACCACTGGGGGCGCTACCACAACATTTTTCTGGTTCGCAGACAATACTTGAACCTGTTTAGCAAGGTCTTCAACCAGGCAAGACAAAGCCTCCATCTTAGCCACCAGGTTTAAATCCAATAACTGTGTTATCTGGTTTGCCAGTTGGACCACCAGGCCTGACACCCCCTCCACCCGGGTAGCAAGATCTTCCACAGTAGCCATGGCACCAGAGGGGGGCAGTATATATATTGGGCCAGATATTATGTCAGGAACCGGTGACACCAGACACACAGAGACAGTGAGCCCTGAGCTCAGCCCCGCCCACTGACTCTACCTACTTGCCCCCCTAGGCTAAACCCTAGGGCAACAACTGGGCGGCGGTCCCTGTACTGGCTTGGTGGGACAAAAAGACAAGACAGACAGACAAAACACAATAAAGAGTAGTCAACAGTCCGGGTCACAACAATCGGGCAGCACAGTACAAAATCAGGATCCAAAAGAGTAGTCAAATAACAGGCAATAAGGTCGGGGGCAGGCAGCAAGCAAGCGAGGTCAAAAGAAACTAAGCAGGAGTCAGGAGAAACCAGAAAACAGAACACACAAGCAGGCAGAGACTAAGTCAATAACCAGCAAGGCACAGGCAGAAACTGAAATCTTAAATAGGACACCAGGAACCAAGTCCAGAAGATGATAGGAGGGACCAGCTGTCAATCACTGAATATCAGCGCCATCTCAGGCGCGCAGCACGAGCCAAGGGGCGCACGGAGTTCGGCACAGGCACATTCATGACAGCAGCTGTGTCACTACATCCCAGGTGGAGTTTATAAGTGATGAATAGGAAAAATCCTGCCTGGGGGTGTTCCTAATGATGTGGAGGGTGGAGAGGAAGAAAGGAGAGGCATCACAGAATTGGGACAAAGACACTCCAGGCCACAACAGTTTGACTTGCTTGCTACAGAAAAAAGGACCATTTTTTGCTCTAACTAAAGCACGAGGTGCACAAGATGAAATGTGTAGGACTGTAAAACTTGCAAGCAGGAAGAACAGTAGAAGATCCAGCTAGTCCCATTAAAGTTGCTTCCTTTTTATTGACATGTAATCCTAAAAACAATAAAACAGACCTCCCTCCACCAGGGTGTGTTCGGGCACAGATCCAAAAGAGATGCAAAAAACCTAATTATTTAAAATTTATTAATAATATAAAAATTCATGGCGACACAATGCGTTTCTAAACCGGTCTGTTTTCTTTCTCAAGTGTCCTCTGCCAAAGTGCAGCACATTAACCCTTGGTTGACTATCAATAACAACAAAAAAGAAGCAAATGATAAAAATTACAAAACATAGTTAATTTAGCGAATATTTTCAATAGTTTTGTTTAAACCATAGTGGGATAAAGAGCATAACTTAATCCCAAAAAATTCACGATTGATTAGCCTATATCTATTGCGGCGTTCCTCTGGGATGTGTTCTAGGATTGTTAAGATAAGATGTTTAGGATCATTATTGTGATTTAGAAAGAAATGTTTGGAAATACTATGTAGTAGATATCCTTTACGGATATTATATCTGTGTTTATTCATGCGGGAACGCACTCTGAACGTCTGAACAGTGCGTCCCACATATTGTAGCTTGCATGTACATTCCCAAGATAAACTACAAATTGTATACAGCAATCAAAATGGCCTGTTGCAGGAAAGACTTCTCCAGTAATCTGGGATGTAAACGTTACAGGAGAAGTCTTTACTGCAACAGGCCATTTTGATTGTTCTCTACAATTTGTAGTTTATCTTTTAGAATGTACATGCAAGCAACAATATGTGGGACGCAGTGTTCAGACCTTCAGAGTGCGTTCCCACATGAATAAACACAGATCTAATATCCGTAAAGGATATCTACTACATAGTATTTCCAAACATTTCTTTCTAAAACACAATAGTGATCCTAAACATCTTATCTTAACAATCCTAGAACACGTCCCAGAGGAACGCCACAAAAGATATAGGCACCTTATCAATCGTGAATTCTTTTGGATTTTTAATTTATGCACTTAATCGCCCTATGGTATAAACAAAACTATTAAGAATATTCGCTAAATTAACTATGTTTTGTAATTTTTATCATTTGCTTCTTTTTGTTATTTATTTATTAAATTTTTTAAATTTATTAAATTTTAAATAATTACGGTTTTTGCATCTGTTCTTGATCTACGCCCGAACACACCCTGGTTGGAGGGAGGTCTGTTTTATTGCTATCTATCTTGTATGGTTTACCTGGGAGTGGCAGCGATCCTTCACATGCGGTTGTTGAGTTTTGTGCCTCGTCTTCCACAATCCCACAAGGTGAGAGTTTTTTATTCACTTCTCTCACCTACCACATATCCTCCTGATCTGTCCTATGGAGCGCTGTTCAAATTTCTTTTAATCATAAAAACAGGCAGTGACACCAACCTAAAATGCTACATAAGATCAACACATTTATGGCATGGAGACTACCCTAACTCATGGTTATGAGGAACTAGCTGGATATTCTACAGTTCGTCCTTTGTGTGGGCAACTACATGACATCCGAAAATGAATTCAAAATGAATCTGAGAAATTCACTGGATCGGAGACAGAAACAAAACTTGGGAAATGCATTCATCTCTAGAAAAGAATCTGAGACTGCTGATGCCGAAAATTCCTTCTACCCTTCTGATAAATGTGTTAGTTTAATTTCCTTCCTTTTACATTGACACCTCTTGGCTATATTTCCTAACCAGTTAACACAGTGTTTTAGTTAAACTTGAAATTTAGCTGAAATATTACTCTTTACACACGCATGGCTTTTTTTTATTTGTTGGTTTGCTGAACATTATGAATATGGTTTCACAGTCCACTTATTTATGGACCCAATTGTAGATCCTACTATTTATTTTAACTATGGCAACTTTACCCTGTATAAGGGGATATATTACTAAGAAATATGCTTGTGAACTGACGTGAGTTGCCTAATGTTTATAGCCTCTATTAGCATCTATGGGTTTGTGTACCAATGTAATTTCTCTATCATTTCTTTCTTGATATACAGCTTACTGCCATGAGGTATAATAAACCATTGGTTTAATGCATCATGATATAGTTGGTGCACTTAGCAGTAGTGTTATATGGATAATTATATGGCTGGAAAAGTTTAGGTTACTGAGAACCATTGACGTACAATATTTTGTACTCAATAGCAGGGTAAAACACGTTCTCTGTACAATGCCAAATGTAACATGTGGGAAGCTTCTGTAATTATTCCTAGGTTTCAGAGAATGTTAAAGAGAAAATTCTCAAACCACCTATAACATTTCCAGTTTAGCTTTCCATGAAACTTGAAATCTTATTTCTGCGTTATTGTATTTGCCATCAAACTCTCCAGCCTGTGATTTTTCTTCATTATGTTTGAAATCTTTGTGGACTAGCTGCTATTTACATAGTGAATTGAAATAAAGGAGAGCCTCAGTGATCATGTTATAGCTTACAATTCATTCTCCTATCTGGCCTTATATTGGCGACTGCAAAACGTAGCACAACACGGACATGTAATGGGGTAAACAGACATTGATTTACATTTTTTTTCTATCCTGTCTAAGCAGGGAGATCTCTTTTACCATGTTGCTTGGCTACAGTGGAAAAAGTATATATATATATATATATATATATATATATATATATATATATTATAATAATATATATATAATAATATATATATATATATATATATATATATATATATATATATTAGGGATGGTCCGTCCTGAGTTCGGTTCGGGTTCGTACAAATCCAAACTCTCGGTAATGATCCCCCTGTCTGCCCGCTCCGTGCAGGGTCGGGCAGGGTCATTGTCCTGTTGTAGGATGAAATTGGCTCCAATCAAGCGCTGTCCACTGGGTATGGCATGGTGTTGCAAAATTGAGTGATAGCCTTCCTTATTCAGAATCCCTTTTACCCTGTACAAATCTCCCACCTTACCAGCACCAAAGCAACCCCAGACCATCACATTACCTCCACCATGCTTAACAGATGGCGTCAGGCATTCTTCCAGCATCTTTTCATTTGTTCTGTTTTCAAACGTTCTTCTTTGTGATCCAAACACCTCAAACTTGGATTCATCCGTCCACAACACTTTTTTCCAGTCTTCCTCTGTGCAATGTCTGTGTTCTTTTGCCCATCTTAATCTTTTTCTTTTATTGGCCAGTCTCAGATATGGCTTTTTCTTTGCCACTCTGCCCTGAAGCCCAAAATCCTGCAGCCGCCTCTTCACTGTAGATGTTTTGCTGGTACTATTTAATGAAGATGCCAGTTAGGGACCTGTGAGGTGTCTGTTTCTCAAACTAAAGCCTCTAATGTACTTATCTTCTTGCTTAGTTGTGCAACGCGGCCTCCCACTTCTTTTTCTACTCTAATTAGATCCTGTTTGTGCTGTCCTCTGAAGGGAGTAGTACACACCGTTGTAGGAAATCTTCAATTTCTTAGCAATTTCTTGCATGGAATAGCCTTCATTTCTAAGAACAAGAATAGACTCTCGAGTTTCAGATGAAAGTTCTCTTTTTCTGGCCATTTTGAGTGTTTAATTGACCCCACAAACGTGATGCTCCAGAAACACAATCTGCTCAAAGGAAGGTCAGTTTTGTAGTTTCTGTAACGAGCTAGAGTCTTTTCAGATGTGTGAACATGAACATGGCAAAATCTGCTGCGAATATGGACAAATACTTCAGAAAGAAAGGTGAAGAGAGCCCGGCCCGCATCTCCAAGATGGCGCCACCAGCCATGAGGCAATGCAGCGCTGAGGCAGACTCCGACAGAGAGAGTGTTCTCAGCATGCAGACAGACGGGGAAGAAGCCGATGCCTCAGCAATCTCAAGGGCTTACCTGAAAAAGACTATCCAACAGGCTCTCCGGTCTGTTCTCTCTCCGGTCCTCCATGAACTTACCGAGCTCAGACAGGAGGTATGTCATGTGGGGGCCGGGTAGAACACCTGGAATCGGTTACATCCGATGTAGTGGACTTTTGCGATGCTGTATCCTACTCCCTTAAACAACATGAAACGCACCTGAATAAAGCTTTCCTCATGCTAGAGGACCAAGAAAATAGAAGTCGTAAGAAGAACATACGGTTTAAGGGCTTACCAGATGCCTATGCTGTTGAATTGCTCCCCTCTATCGCCAAACAGATATTCGCCTCCCTGCTGGGAGAAGAGAGAGCAGAGAGTATCATCATAGAGCGTATACACCGGGCCCTCCGCTCCAATCCTAAACCCAACGAGCCACCAAGGGACATTGTTTGTGGTCTCTTAAGTTTTGTAGATACCGCAGCGATTCTCCGTGCGAACAGAGAACACCCAAGCCTCACCTTCGAGGACACTCCGATTTCGCTGTACCAAGATATAGCGGTGACAACCCTTTATAGACGGCGTTTAATGAAGCCATTGCTCCTGAAATTAAGGGAAGCGGGAATCCAGTATTCATGGCTGTATCCTTTCGGCCTCTCGATCCTAAAAGATGGCCGCCGCCTGCAAATTCATGATCCGGACGACCTGCCGGCTCTGTGGGAGCATCTGGACATTGCACCCCTGGACATACCCTCTTGGCTCCCGGTACAAGCTGGTCCACGATTGCCTTCTCTGCCACAGCCCTCCCAGTGGACCCGAGTGGGGAAGTCTAAGTCTCCACGTGCGAAGAAGACACCATCAAAGGGCCCACATGACTCGGACACGTAGCCGGCCTTACTGGAGGCTGCTTGCTTGCCCACCTGAGTGTTCTGATCTCCTGAGTTAGCTCCTACGTGTGCTCTATCCAAAGCGTGCACTTTAGCTGTACTCTCTTGTCTCATTATGTGTGGTTTACCATGTTCTGTTATATTGCACTGTTAACAATAATTGATAAAACATACCGATGCCCTTACTACACCTAAGTCCTACCCCCCCTCCCTCCTTTCTCCCCCCCATCTTCCATCCCCCCCCTACCCTCACTCCACCCTCTCACCCCCCCCCTCTCTTTCTCCCCCCACACTCCCCACCCCCTTTTACTGTATGTTGCAATTATGGTTTGTGGACTTTCAGTTTTAGATTCATACGGTTTAACCATTAAATGTTGGAGGTTGAAGGCCGATGCATTGGCTCAGGATTAACTCCTTCCCCCCAGCCATGTTCTTTTTATGGCCACCTTCACTAAGTGTCCCCATCAGTTTGTAGTTGCTCTTAGAGCGATAGTTCCCCCTTTCCCCTTGTCCCTCCCCCTTGCACACAGGTCCATACCTGCACCCTGCACACTTCCACCTCCATTGCCATGGCGACACTCCAGTTAATGTCCTATAACCTCAAAGGCTTCAACTCCCCCCAGAAAAGGAGCCATGTCATCTCTTTAATGAAAAAAGATAAGGCCTCTATAGTCTTCCTACAAGAGACGCATTTTAAAGTAAACAAGATACCTAAGTTGCCTACTAATTATTTTTCATTTTGGTTTCACAGCCCTGGCGATAGTGCAGCCTCCAGAGGTGTCTCTATAGCCATACAGAGGGATGTTCAGTTTGTCCATGTGGCGACTCGAGATTGTGGAGATGGCAGGTCATTGTTTGTGAAAGGTAAAATTGGACACCCTCCCTATACACTGGCATGCTTATATGCCCCAAACACCAGACAAGTGGCGTGGATAAGCCGAGTGCTGGAGGAATTACGTCTTTTGCTGAGGGCCCCATATTTCTTGGAGGGGACCTCAACGTCACATTAGACCCCGCTAGGGACTCTTCCTCTGGCCGCTCGACTTTACCACGTTCAGCACTTAACAGGATCAAAATCAGACTCAGAGAGATGGACTTGGTGGATACCTGGAGACTGATGAATCCTACATCCACCAATTATACATTTTACTCTGCTCCCCATAAATCCCACCAGAGACTGGATTATCTATTTCTACACGGGAGCCTGATCCCCTCCCTCACAACATCAGATATCCTCCCCCGCACCCTCTGTGACCATGCCCCAGTGGTATCCACTATTCAACTCTCACACCTACCAGTGAGGGAATGGACCTGGCGCCTCAATGAGACGTTATTAGACAGCACCTCCCATGTTCAAGCCCTCTCCTCCCAGTTGCAGGCATACTTTGATAGTAACATCTCCCCAGAGGTCCCTACCACTGTTACCTGGGAAGCACATAAGGCTTATATGAGGGGTCTATTAATTTCCCTAGGCTCCAAAGTGAAGAAGGAGCGGAACAAAGAGATCGACTCTCTCTTGGCTCGCATCTCCCGTTTGGAGGTGCGACACAAGAAAGAAACCGACCCCGCTACAACAGCAGAACTCGATGGCTTGAGAGAAAAATTGAGAGACATACTCAACATTAAACTAGCAAAGAACATCCTCTACCTCAAACAGAAAATTTACGCCCATGGGGACAAGGGAGGGAAGCTCATGACTGCTCTGATTAAAAAACGCAGAGAGAAGACATTCATACACTCACTTAAAACCGCAGACGGTCGCACTGTGACTGTCTCCAAAGATATTGCTACCGCCTTTTGCGGCTTCTACAAATCCCTGTACTGCCTGCCAACACAGGCTGACCAGGGACCGACTAGACAACAGGATATCAGCTCCTTCCTTGCCTCCCTACAATTACCTACTCTTACACAACCGGATGCAGAACAATTGCTACGTCCCTTCACAGTAGAGGAGGTTAAGAAAACCCTCCTTTCCATACCCAAAGGAAAGAGTCCGGGCCCCGATGGGCTTTCTGCACTCTATTACCGGAAATTTCATGATATCCTTCTCCCCCACCTAACGTCAACCTGCAACTCTCTGTTACAAGGGGGCTCACTGCCTCCGCAATCCCTCGAAGCACATATTGTTGTTTTGCCCAAGGAGGGGAAGGATACCACGTCATGTACAAATTATAGGCCCATATCTTTATTGAACATTGACCTAAAGACCTGGGCCAAACTGCTAGCAACCAGACTCAGAGACTTGATCCCTCGTCTCCTACATACAGACCAAACAGGGTTTGTGAAGGGGAGAGAAGGCAAACACAATGCACATAGAGTCCTACAGGCGGTACACCACGCTCATAGCACTAACACGCCCCTCATCCTTCTCAGCACTGATGCCGAGAAGGCTTTTGATAGAGTAGCCTGGGACTTCATGAAAGCCACCCTTCATAAATTCGGCCTTCCAGATAAATTTATATCCGCTATCTTCTCCCTATATCTACGCCCTTCAGCCAAAGTAAAAGTAAACGGTACTCTTTCCCCCCCTTTCCCTATTGCAAATGGAACTCAGCAGGGCTGCCCGCTATCCCCCACCCTTTACATCCTAGTGATGGAAACCCTTCTACAATGCATACGCCAAGACACACATATCCAAGGCCTCACTATTGGGTCACAGACCCACCTTGCAGCAGCCTTCGCCGATGACCTCCTGCTCCTGATTACGAATCCTTCCACTGCCCTCCCTCATATCCAAAATATACTACAAAAATTTGGCTCCTTATCAAACTTCAAAGTTAATTATAGTAAATCTGAAATATTAAATGTCATCCTCCCGAAGTCCCAGGCTGCCTATCTTAAGTCCTCATCTCCCTTTCAGTGGCCAGAACACTCCATTAAATACTTAGGTATTAACATTCCGAGTTCTCTCACATCATTATTTGACTTAAACTACAAGCCTTTACTGCTAAAAATATCCAAACTTCTCGCTTCTTACCAGGTGCCATTCTTATCCTGGATGGGACGCAAGAACTTGATCCAAACCTATCTTGTTCCCATCTTGCTATATACCATGTCTATGGTCCCCATAGACGTACCCTCCTCCTTCTTCGCTGAGGTGAAACTAATCTTCCAGACCTTCCTATGGAATCAGAAGCCTAGACTCTCTCATGATTTATTGACGCAAAAGCGTCATAAAGGTGGACTAGGTCTACCGGATATAGAACTATATTATACGGCCATACACCTACAGAGGTGGGTTGACCTGGTGACGGTGGGGGGCCTTCTACGAGGTTCTGACCTTGGGACCGCGGCCCTAGAAAAAAACTCCTTACGCCTATTATGGCTCCCCACATTATCTGCTGTTCAATCTTTGACTAACCCTCTCCTCCGGGGCACCCTAAAAGTACGTTTGAAGTTTCTGTCCCGCCTATCAGATAAAGCTTCGCCTCTAATGCCCTCCTCTCTCTTACCCTTTCTTTCCTCTCCTCCCCCCCACACAGCCGACCCCCTATGGGGCCACCTCTCTGGGATAAACCTGTCGACACTAATGACAAATAACTCGATCCCCTCAGATACTCATATCCAGTCTCTGGTGGCTCCTCTCACTCTCAAATTCCTACAACTTCTCACCATCAAGCAAACTTGTGCTAACTTTCTGAAATTATCCAAAGCAAAAACACCTCTAGCGTGGCTAGAGAAGGCTTGCCTCTCCAGAATCTCAGGTAAGCTCGATCTTTCCTTTTTTTATTCACAACTTTTGGATGATATTGCATCATTCCCCCCCTCCTTCCTCCTCTCCTGGGAGAAGGAATTGGGGATCACGCTTTCTCAAGAAAAGAGAACCTCTATTCTTATAACATCTCATGGTTTTTCACGGTGCATGAAATTACAAGAAAATCACTATAAACTACTCACTAGGTGGTATAAGACGCCGGAGCTGCTGTTTCGCATGGGCCTTTCCCCTACTGATAAATGTTGGAGGTGCAAAACGGGTATTGGCTCCCTCTCTCATATCTGGTGGCACTGCCTTTCAATTGCTCCCTTCTGGCGGGAAATAGAATGGACAATTAACTCTGTTCTTGATACCCACATTACACTGTCTGCACCGATGGTGCTGCTTGCGCTATCTACCCCTGAGGTCAAATTCTCCAAAGGTAGCCTTGTTACGCATTTAATAGCAGCTGCTAAGCTATTGATACCGTTACATTGGCTAAACACTTCACCCCTACGCATGCCCAATGGATTGATAAAGTGAACCAGATTTGCAGACTCGAAGAAATCACCATTTGGGCGAATGGATCACATGATACTTTCGTTAAAATCCGGTCACCACGGCTAATCTACAAAACCCAGGCACTGTCTACCTGTCCACTAGCTCCTGCCCCCACACCACCCACCTGTAATATTTAACTATATAACCTGCCGAATCATGGTTGGAATAGATCACGATTACTTTTGTTATGACTTATGGTACTTCCTACTGTTTCCCCCTCAAGTATCTGTCTATGTATACCATGGTATTATCCTGTACCTTACCCTAACAAGGAGTTTGTGCTAAACTGCCACCGATTTCCCCCCCCCCCCCTTCCCCTACAGGAGTTGTACCCTTGGATCTACACCTGTTGGTGTCAAAAGGACTTCTAATTACCAATACCTTGCCGCAAGTTTCAGAGACTTTCTCAGGACTCTGCGACCAATCCGTGGACTGCTCAGAAAACATGATGGACCTTGACCGTGTGCCCCCCCCCCTTCCTTTTTCCCTCCCTCCCCTGTTGCTTGTTCAATGTCTCTTTTTCTGTTAATACACATTTGTATCTGCATCTCTATGCTTTTCCTATGCTCTTGAAAACCAATAAAAACAGATTTGTTTAAAAAAAAAAAAAACTGTGACTGGCTGAAAGGTAGCGAAAAACAAAAAAGTCCAACAGCATCTTGGAGATACTCCAATTACAACCAAAAATAGAAAAGTAGGATGCACGCAAGAGGGCTCACAATCCTTGGTATGAGCGCTATCAATTGTAGAAAAAGGGATTCCCACAGCATCCAAGGTTAAAATGGTGTGTTTTATTCACACATCAGGGTACAGAAATGCAACGTTTCGGCCTCCTGGCCTTTGTCAAGCATACAGGCCGAAAGGTAGGCAGAAGAGTAAAAAGAGGTTGTGCTAACCTATTAAGATTAGTGATGATTGAACATGTTCGTAAATGTTTGTATTTTTGTACGGACATGATGCTAATTGTTCTTGTTTGACAATGTTTGAAATGGTTATAATGATCATTTTCAAACATATTTGAACCTGCGAACGTACGCCACTGCGTAATTTATGCTTTGCGCTTGATAATCTGTATGCATGTGTGTAACTCTAGACCGAAATGTACGCAATATTTACGCAATCTGCAAGCAAATTAATGCAAATAAAATGCGTAATTACATAGACCAAAACGTATGCTTCTACTGTATGTTCATTATTTATTCCTGAATGTACAGCAAACACGAACAGGTCACAATAATTTTTGTTCTATGTTCATGTTCGGGATCCAAACCCGAACATTGGGATGTTCTCTGATCACTTATTAACCCATCAAAAATAGTGACAAGGTAATCTTAGTATGACAAGGTGATTTTAGGAAAGAGATGGAAAATTAGATGTTTGCTAGCAGTACTCACACCTAGACTTACTTTCCCTTACTTCTGATCAATAACAGCACAGCACCTACTCCTCTTTGCTATGCTTTGAGTAAGTGCTGCAAAAAGGCCTAAACTGGGACTGCACTGGGAGATGAAGTGTGTGTATGGGGGCGGGGGGGGGGAGTTTGGGGTAAGTATAGCCTTTCAAGATGTCATGTGAGCATAATGGAAAGAAAGACATCAATATTAGGGCTAGGAAGTGGTTAAACAAATTAGTCATTGGACTGCTTATCATTGAACTGCTGCTACTGCTGCTGCTGCTGCTGCTAATAATGATAATAATGGGGACAAGCTTGCAGACTAAAGTGGGAGACCTTATATTTAGTTAGTAGGACTGTATACATATACGTACAGTAGTTGGAACACAAGTATTTACACTGTGTAACCACAATGCTATACAATATGTTGGACATGGAGAAGGGAGATGACACTTTCAGAAATGTGCAGTCTCTTCATGTTTTGTTTTGTTTTAAAATAAAGCCCTTGCCATTTAAAATGACCTTTTACGTGTCATCAATTATTGTAAGCAGGTCTCACTGATGAAACCTGCTCTGCTGTGATCTGAAGATATAGCTAGAGAGGAAGTAGGGCAGCAGTACAGTCTGCTTTCCATTCGGCTAATAATTTTGACAATGGAGTCTCATACACTCACATTGCCAGAATTAGCTGATGTGAAGATACAGCCTGTGGTTGGTGCTGCTGTTGAACTCTCTCCCTGGCTAAACCTCCTTTAACCCCTTTACGACCCTGGGCATACCTGTATGTCCAGGATCGTCTACGGTGTTCAGAGCAGAGTCGCACGGTCCCAGGTGCTGCATGTAGCCCGGGACTGTAGCTATTAATTAAGTAATTAGATGCAGCTGTCAAAGTTGACAGCTGCATCTGATTAATTGCTGTCAGCCATCCCTGGTGTCTAGTGGGGTAGATGCCCCCCCTGGACTTTGTCCCGGAGGAGCGATCCACACATCTCTTACCAGCCGGGGGTTAGCGCCGTAATGACGCTGATCCCGGCTTGGCACTCGATTGCCTTTGCCTGCAGCAGCTGAAAGCAATCCAGTGCCTATCTCATTGCTCTATGTAGTATAACGATAAAGCATAGATCTCAATGAGAGATCAGTGTACTTATACTAGAAGTCCCCCAGGGGGGCTTCTAGTATAAGTGTAAAAAAAAAAAAGTGTTGTTGTTAATAAAAAGCCCCGTCCCGTAATAAAAGTGTGAATCACCCCCCTTTTCAAATGTTATAAGTAAAAATAAATAAACATGTTTGTTATTGCCGCTTGCGTAATCGCCCAAAATATTAATTGATCACATTTCTGATCTCGCACGGTAAACGGCGTAAGCGCAAAGTGCAAAATTGCGCATTTTTAGTTGCATCAAATTAAGAAAAAATTGTAATAAAAAGTGATCAAAACATTGCATATACGCAATCAAGGTACCGATAGAAAGTACACATTATGGCGCAAGAAATGACACCTCAAACAGCCCCATAGACCAAAGGATAAAAGCGCTATAAGCCTGGGAATAGAGCGATTTTAAGGAACATATATTTAACAATGGTTTGAATTTTTTACAAGCCATCAAATAAAATAAAAGTTATACATGTTACATATCATTGTAATCGTAACGTCTTGAGGAACATATATAACAAGTCAGTTTTACCCCGGGGTGAACGGCGTAAAAGCAAATACCCCCCAAATAAAAGAAATGCATTTTTTTTTTCAATTTCACTACACATTACATTTTATGGCCTTTTAAGCACAAGGAGGAAAAAAATGAAAACACAAAAATTTCAATTGGCCCGGTCCTCTAAGGGTTAATGAATTGGTTACCACTTAAATTTAAACAATATGAAGATAGCTATCATTTCATCAATAGTAAACGCTTACAGTTCTCTGCTAAATGGAAACGATTACCTCCAACTTGTGCAGAAATAATCAGATATATTTATATAGCTGTACCCATTATGACACAAGGAACTTTTTTGTGTAGACTTGAGACTATAAATTATCAATATTTGATAAATTCTGTGCTCTGTATTACAGCCTAGTTATTCATTTAGATCATTTTTCACAAACTAATTAGAGCCTATTGTATGCTTTCCAGTGCCTGTTTTATTATAAGGAAGAAGTGGATAATAACTAACCATAGTTTTACAATATTATCTCTTAAAAAAAATGCAAATCCCTATTGTGAGAATTCATTTTCTAAAGAGGCATACAATACGTTCCAGTGATTTTTCTTTATGAATTATATTAAAGGGGTTGTCTAATTTAGAAAAACATTCTCAAACACATTCTAAAGTAGTACAGAACTATCTGCTACTTGGGAGTCCATCTATTTTCAAGAATAGAGAGAAGCTTAAAGACTCTCTGTTAGACCTATAGCATCCATGTATTACATGGACACCCCCTTTGTCTGTGTAACGAAGTCCCAGCCAGTACAGAGAGTTACAGCTCAATGTGTCTGTAAATTGAATGACTGTCTTCTCTGTGAGCACTCAGATGACCTGGGAAACATGGGACTTCTTGTGTTTAGGCTCTTAAAAAAAAAGTCTAAACACAGAAAGTGCTGTATTTTCCATAATAATTAAAATAAATAAATGTTAGTTGCAAAAATGCTTTATTTCACATCTACTGTTGATTTAGATTTTGAAAGTTATAATTAGAGATAATCGAACATCGGAAAATCTTAGGTTCTATCGAACTCAAACTTTGGTGAGCCTTCCGCAGCCGTTCAGCCTTGATAATAGAACCTAAGATTTTCCTATGTTCGATCATCTCTAGTTATAATGACAGTGACACTTTAAGCACAGATGGTTCTGCTTTAAGAGAGGAGTATATGTCTAATGTATTGCTACAAGGAGGGTGGGGTTTAGGAATAGATATGACTTCCTGTATTGTTTCTATCCTCCTCTTTCTTTTACAAGAAGATCTAGAGAAAAACATTTCCTCCCATTTACAGTGTCATTTACAACTGTCAACTTACAACTGCCAACTGCCCCCAACTTACAACTGCCCCTCCCCCCCCCCCACACACACACACTGTTGCAGAGAAACAAAGTAAAGAGGGGCTTGCTGTGTTCATTACAGCCTATGGAGGGGAAGGGATGATGGGGGTGAGTGAGCAGGAAGAGGAGAGAACCAGCCCTGCAGATTGCAGTTTAGGAATCTTGCAATCTTACCTCACCAAGTTCCCAGACCAGCACTGAGCAGTGTGACCTGTAAATCAAGCATTTTCTGTAAGTAGACAGTCTTCAAACTGCAGAGCTGGCTCTCTCCTCTTCCTGCTCACTCATCCAATTCAGCCCTTTCCCCTTCCATAGGCTATAAAGGACACAGCAGACCCGTCTTTGCTTTGCTTCTCTGTAACGTTGATGACTTTATTTTGATAATGAACGGATAAGAACTGAGAGGGGGAGGCTGGAAAACAGCCTTGTGAGAGCATAAATAAAACTGTGGCCATCTTATATCTCTATATAGCCTATCTATCTATCTATCTATCTATCTATCTATCTATCTATCTATCTATTACAAAGTGGAATGCATTGAGAACAATAAAACACTAATACGATCAATGTAAATCAGAATTAATATCCCATGGAGGTCTGGATTTAAAATGATACTTAAAATCAAAGTGGAAAATCAAATTACAGGCTAATCCAACTTCAGTGTAAATGCCTCATGACAAGGAAATGAGGCTCAGATGTGTGATTGACTTGGAGTTACATTGTGGTGTTTAAGGGTCTCTTTACACATACAGATTATCTGACAGATCTTTGCAGCCAAAGGTCATAAATAAAAGACTAAGATTTATCTTCTCTAATTCTATACACAAAAATATCAGTGCTTTTGTACAGTGATTAGTCTATGGGTGTTTATATGCCAGAGAAATATCAGTATTTGCATATAGGTCAAATAAATAAAAGTACAGTACATTATAGACTAAGCCAGTGGGCATGAGTGTTCTGCAGAAATAGATGAAACTATTGCTTATATCAGATAACTCGCCACCATCCTGCATACAATGGAAATTTGCTTTAGAAACTGACTCTGCCCAGAGTAACATGAAGCAAAACACCAAGAAACTCCTACAGAGCATTTCAATACAATAATATCAAGTTCGTGTTTGCTCTAATATTTTTCCAATCCATGACAAGAAATATGGCAAGATTATTCTTTTTTGTCTTTTTCATTTTCTGCTTCTTTGATTTTCTATTTTTTTCTAAATTATGGTTGATTGTCTGTTTTTTTTTTCTTGTTCTTGTTTGGCTGGTGTGATATCCGCAATTTATTAAAGCTGAACTGCAATCCTAATTTGGTTTTGATTTTTCAGATCACTGAGTAGAGCTCAGTTGACTTTAAGATTTTATAAAAAATTTATAATAAGTAGTTGCTTGGGAGCATCTGTTTTATGCACCTGGAGAAATTAAAGATGTACTTTTATACGAAATAAACTGTTTAAAGAAAACATGCATTAGCTTGAAAAAGTTTACAAAGACATTGCTATTTATGACCTTGAAAAAATATCCATGGAAAAAATACTGTGCCTGTTGTGTTTTGGTACAATTTGGTACGCTATAGTCTATAGTCATTAGGAGAGACAGGCCACCGGGGCAGATCAGTGCTCTGAGGACAGTTGTACTGCTCCAATGCCCTGAACCACTTACACATTTACAAATTAATAAAAGTAAAGATCTTGTGAAAATGGTACTGAGGATGATTGGGTTCTGTGTGTTATGGGAACATAAGAACAGGTTAGAGTGTTCTACTGTCAGTACAGTTGCGCAAACTTTGAGCATGCTAAGGTCCACCTAAACCTGAGCATGCAGCGGTTGATTATCGGTGGCTGCTGAAGTTGCATGCAGCCCTATGGAGTCCTGGAAAACATATATATATATATATATATATATATATATATATATATAAATAATAAAATATGCAAAATAGCTGTCCTTTAGAATAATAACCTAGAGGGGGGGGGGGGGGGTTCCTAATGTACACTTGAAAAAAGTAATACATACACAAGGATTCTTTAGAGGTTGGTCATTGTACAAGGTTGCTTATGAATGAGAGCTACTTACACCCAGCATAGTATAGCATTTATTTTGTATTCATAAATATCCCAGTATTTGTCATTGATCAATACATTTTAGGTGAAAGTTTAAATTCCAGACAAGGCTGTGACTATTGATCACCTACCTCCACTCAGGATGAGTAAAATTGACAAATTACGTAGATTTTTTTTTTTTTTGCCTCATTATTCTGGATTGTAATATTACAATAGGCATAATTCAGTAATATCTCATTGTCCCAAGGACACCTCTATGGTACATTGTTCTTATGAGGTATATTAATTTATTAGATAGCTAGTAGAAAGAAGAAATATATTAAATAAAATCCAATTTGCCTTTGTGTTAAATAAAGCACAAATCACTAACTAACCCCAAAACAGACTAATTTGTGTCATGTACTAATAACAGTGTCATCTGTAATGACTGTAAGGAGGAAATTAGAGGTTTAATTGCTCTGTTGGGATGGTCATATGCTTCCTCTATAAGTAAATTGTTATATATAGCTTGTCAAGGTTACTTTATGTGGCTATTGAGGTAATAAATTCTTGGTTGACCTGGGGAAATAATTTATGCATTGCATTATAGCTATTAAATATTAGTTTACTCCATGTGATTGCATTCTTCAAGATGTGTGTCAAATGAAACTGTTTGTTTGGCATAACTATTTATATTGACCACAATTTCTATCTTGATTCTATGTTTATCATCATTACTAAGTTTATCTGGAATAGCTATATAATGAAATGGTAAGGATGAACATTTGTTTTAATTTGACACTAATTTGACATCAGGGGAAGGCAAAACAATTCCTATAAGGTAAAATGCAAATAAATCAAAACAAATCCCTTGTAATCTAGTATATATTCAGTAACTTTAAAAAAATGTTTCTAAAAAAAAAAAAAAAAAAAAAGGCATCTAGGCTAATTTTATTAACCATAATAATAATTGACCATAATAACCCCTTTCAGAGGAAAATCTAATAGTCTCACTATCATGGTGTTGAATGGTAGTGTGTATGTAAATATTACTTATATGTGTGCAAATGTGTATGTGTTCACAAGTATTTTGTATGTGTACTGTGTATTTCGACACATGTATAATATGTGCTTATGTGTGCTTATGACATCATATACTCTGCGCGTTTTGCAGCGAGATCCGCTACGAGTCAAGGTCCTGGCAGGCCCCTGTCAATACATACTCGCAGCTGCCCCATAACCCCTTCAGCTGCTACTCGGCTCTCCCGCTGTCTGTATATACTTTACCTCCCTCCTTGCTGCATGGGGTCCCGGCGTCCTGCTCTGCCGCCCAGCCAATCAGTGTGTTGCCCAGCCGCAGCCGCTGATTGGCTGGGTGGATGAGCAGGGCGTCGGGACCCCGTGCAGCAAGGAGAGAGGTAAAGTATACACAGACAGCGGGGGAGCTGAGCAGCAGCCAAAGGGGTTATGGGGGCGGCTTAATTGCATACTCGCAGCGGTCTTTCAGACCGCTGTGAGTATGTATGCACAGACACCTGCCAGGACCTTGACTCGTAGCGGACCTTACTGCAAAACTCGCTGCGAGATTTCCGCTGCGAGTTGGTACGTGTAAAAGTACCCTAAGTGTAAGGCTTTGCTCACACAACTTTTTTTCCTCTCCATTTAAGTTGACCTCGGTTATTTTGCTGTTTGGCCGTCTGTCAGTGCAATGACAGCTGTTGATACATTATTTTAGTTTAGGTAGACTAATTAGCCTTTGGATGTGTGTTTAATTGAAAAGTCCATTGATTTTAATAGTAAAAATGGTGAAAGGACAGGAAAAAAGAAAAACTGTGTGTAAACAACTAAAAAATAATGCCTGGTATTAAGTTTTCCATTTAAATGTATTATAATATAGAAAAAGGTGGGAAAGGAAATTTAATTTCTATTATGATTTTTTTTCTTTATTTTTTATGTTCTTATACTTTTTTTTAGGGGATTTGTATAAGTAATTATTCAGTTACGCTAACAGATCAATGCAATACATATGTATTGCATTAATTTGCTTAATCAACAAACTGCTGGTACTACCTGACTATGGCTAAATATTGGAGTCCTAATTAAGGCCTCAGACTGTCATGAGTGTTGATATGCTCCTTTTGATCATGTTGCAGGGGAGTCAATTCAACCCCTGAAATGCCAATTTTGCGGCCACTATAAACTTTGACACAAGAGAAGGCTTGTACAGGTACAGGTATCTCATGGGTTAAAGCAATAATCATAACTCTAGTCAGCATAACTCTAGCCACCCCCTAATGGCACTTTAAAAGCACTTTAAATCACCCCCTTTTTCAGTTTACAAATAATATGCAAAAAAATAAATAAAATAAAAACATATTTGGTATTATAGCAAGCAGAATTGTCTGATATATTGAAATATAAAAATATTGTTCCAGCATTACGAATGGAATAAATTAAAAAAGGAAACAAAAACAGGATAGTTGATTTTGTCAAATTATATATTAGAAAAATAATATATATATATATATATATATATATATATATATAAATTCCATTCATATCAATATGATACCAATAAAAACTATAGATTCTGGTTAAGCCCCCAACAAGCCCTGTAAGTGAAAATTTTTATGGCTTTTAGAAAGCAAGGAGAACATTGCTTCCGTATGACCTGGACATCTATGAATAAATGGCCTTTGGTCATGAAGGGGTTAAAAGTGAGTGAACTCAAGCTTCTAATATAAAATATAAAATTGTGCCTTATGCTTCTTCACTCAGAGGCTACACAATTGTTTCACCCATTTTAGTACAAAGAAGATTGAGATGAGACTTAAAATACATCAGCCCTTTTACTTCTTTCCTTTGATGTCAGTTGCAGGAGCAGAGAGAGATAAAGCTTAACCTGAATCTCCCATCAAAATAGAAAATGGCAACATTGACACTGATTAGTGTGTAGAAGTGTACTAACAGGAAAGAGACAATGGCAAGTGTAACTAAATATATCTGTGACTGTGACTATAAGGCTATGTTCACACAACGTAATTTTTAGGTGAAGAACAGATACTGATTGCAATGGAATCAGCGTCTGCTTGTTACTACAGGGGAGGCATTGCATTGAAGTCAATGCAATGCCGCCTGCTGTGTTCACACAGTGTTATGTACCTGCCTATTATTTTCTGAAATAATAGCTATTCACACAATGTAATGTGTGGTGGCTGACGCACATTACATTGAAGTGAATAGCTAATTGATTTGCGGGGACAATCAATAGTAAAAAAAAGGATGTTCCTGCAGTCGATACAGAGATATTGACTGTAGGAACGTCCTGAATGCAGCCTGGTGGCAATGGATCCTGTTGAACCAAGTATGTACATAGTGTATGGGAGAAGAGAGTGTTTAAAACAGGCTACCCCTTTAAGTTAACAAAAGGGTGCCACTGAAAACTGTACACATACACATTTTACAGGGGACTTTATATTAAAAATGATGCCTACAATGTTGGTACTTTTGATTATTAATGACATGTTCTAGAAGTATCTCTCAAGCGGCTACTTTGTCAACAAAATTGTATTAGGTGGTTTGTGCAATTACTCTAAAAGAATGAGTTCTACTGCAGATCAATCACCTTGCATTGTGCTGCATAATCTTTTTACTTTTTTTGTGCGGCTTATAATTATGTTTGCCTGTCAACCCAAAAGTAATGAGCCGTTAATGAAGTACTTTTTTGTCATTATTGTATTAGTAAAAATCACAGAAAACGTAACGATCTAGAGGCATTACTCGTGTCACCATAATCTTAAGAACTACCCAATCCTGAATAATAGTTATCATCTGCATAATATGTTTTATTATACTTAACGACCTTCCAATTCTTCTTCTCGTCCCAGTAGTTTCTTCAAGATACTCATCTAACATTTGATTTAATGAATAATATTAGAACATTTTGGTTATGGCATAATGTAAAGATTTTAAAGGATGACTAGTAAAGGAACTAGTTTAGTACGCCCTAAAAACTATAAAAATGGAAGATCTATGTCCTTGAAATTCATTGTAGGCTTACCATATCTATAGTACTGGGCAAAAGTTTTAAGCAGGAAAATGATGCAAAGTAAGGCCATGTTCACATGGCATATTGTACCGGCCGTTCCGTGCAAAGACCATCCCTGGCCCGTACTGCAGTAACAGCCGGATGATATTTATTGCCGTAGATTTCATAGCGCCCACATCAAAACTTCTTATAGCACACTGTAAAGCAAGCGGCTGCAGCCGCTCGCTCCGCAGTGTGCACTGACATGGTTTCCTACGGCCGCTATTCAATAAATAGCGGCTGAGAAAACTGACTTGTCAGTTCTTTGCAGCGCTGCTTGGGATCCCGGCCGGAGTGTATACTATGTGTACACGCTCCGGCCGGGATCCCAGAGAAGAACATGCAGCGTAGCTACTCGTACAAAGTACGCCCATTGTTGCCGATTGGCCATACTTTTACTCTGTTTGAACATAACCTAAGGCTGGGTTCACACACAGTATATTTCAGTCAGTATTGTGGTCCTCATATTGCAATCAAAACCAGGAGTGGATTGAAAACACAGAAAGGCTATGTTCACACACTGTTGAAATTTAGTGGATTGCCGTCATTTAATGGCAAATAATTGTCGTTATTTTAAAACATCAACCATTGTTATGAAATAACGGCCATTATTTGTCACAAAATGAGGGCCATCCACTAAATTTCAACAGTGTGTGAACATAGCCTTCCTGTATTTTCAATCCTATCCTGGTTTTTGTTGCAATATGAGGACCAAAATACTAAGCAAAAATACTGAGTGTGAACCCAGCATAAGCCTATGTTCACACTATGTAAATTATCGGCTGTTGTTTTCACCCGGCCGGACGTGTGCGCCTGAAATTACGGCCGTAGAAATATGGCCATACGGGCTTGTAGTGAAACTACGGCCGTTGTTTAATTTTGCTTCCTAGCCTGTTTCTAAGCGGGCTGAGACAGGTCATTCATTTGGAATTCTGTGCCCAGCCCAATAAAGCACACAGAGAATTTTTAATTTCAAAATCAAGTTTAATTCGGCTGAAATAAGTATTCCGTGTCCGGCCGCATTGAAATAGACGGCCGTTGTTGGAGCATTATCGGCCGGAAATAATTGACATGTTCATTTTTCACGGGGCTGTAGTGTGCATTGTACGACCGTAGTTCTTATATATATTGCAGCCATATTACAGCGTAGTTTTGCGGGAGGACTACGGCCGTAGTTTTACGTAGTGTGAACATAGCCTAAGAATGCTTTTATACATAGAAGTGTTAATAGTTTTTTTTTTTTAAGGAATGAAAGTGAATGTACAGAAGGGAAAGCTAAACAAATCAGTACTTTGTATGACCACCCTTGGCTTTCTAGGTAGCATTAACGGGGTTTCCTTATTTATTATTACTTGCCCATTATTCATGTGATATGGAACAAGTATGAGATCATGGGGGATCCGACCTCTGGGCCCCCTGGGATCTCTAAAATGCCACACTGGCTCCTCTACTTTGAATAGAGGAGCAGATTGGCAAGCGACACGCCGCTCCATTCATTCTCTATGGAGCAATCAGAGATTTCCGAGTACACCACTTGGCTATCTCTGGCTGCTCCATAGAGAATGAATTGAGCGGTGGATCACTCGGCAACCCGCAGCTTCATTCAAAACAGAGGATCCAAGGAGTCACTACAGAGAGGTCAGACCGCCCACAATCTCATTTGGATTCGGATAACCCTTTTAATTCTTCTTGGTATACCTGCGCACAGTTTCTGAAGGAGCTCGGTAGGGAGGTTGTTTCAAACTTCTTGGAGATCTATACTCAGATCTTCAGTGGGTGTAGGCTCTGTCTCTAAATCAATTGGGGTTACTAATTGGCCTTTGGGTGTGTCTTATTCGAAAATTCTATTGAATTTAATAGTAGTCAAAGCACAGTGAAAAAATAAAAACTGTGTAAACAAATAAAAAAATAATGTACGCTGTTTGCAATAGACGTCCGGAAATAATTGACATGATTAATATTTCAGCGTCTGACAACGTCCGTTATTTTATGCACTGTGGGGGAGATTTATCAAACATGGTGTAAAGTGAAACTGGCCCAGTTGCCCCTAGCAACCAATCAGATTTCACGGTTTATTTTCCAAAGAGTCTGTGAGGAATGAAAGGTGGAATCTGATTGGTTGCTAGGGGCAACTAAGCCAGTTTCACTTTACATCATGTTTGATAAATATCTTCCAGTGTACATTGGACGTCCTTCATCCTATTGACTTCAGTGCATTGCATTAAAGTCAATTACATTGCGGCAATGGCGGGCGTCTTTTTAAATAGAAAATACCTTTTTTTTTATGTTGCGTGAAAATAGCTTTACATTGAATATACTTCTTAAAGGGGTTATCCAGTGCTACAAAAACATGGCCACTTTCTTTCAGAGACAACACGACTCTTGTCTCCAGTTCAGCTGCGGTTTGCAATTAAGCTCCATTCAGTTCAATGGAACTGAGCAGCAAAACCCCGCCCAAGCTGGAGACAAGAGTAGGGCTGTCTCTGGAAGAAAGTGGCCATGTTTTTGTAGCGCTGGATAACCCCTTTAATGGCATTGGCTGAATGTTTGGGGTCCTTATCCTGCTGCAAAAAAACAAACATGAAATAGTGTAGATTCCTTCCTGATTGAAAGTATCCGTACTTTGCAACATTTTTTCCCCAAAGTTCCTAAAACTTTTGTACAGTACTATATATTTTGTCAAAAACATTTACAATGTTGTTTTAAAGTTTGTTATTTGCTGATACAGTAACAATACCCAAAACTCTTTATATATTTTATTCTTTGCTTAACATTTCTTTATTTCAAGTGTTCTAAAATGATTATCGAATCATCAATTGCTTCAGTAGTTGTTTATATGCTATTGTGCTGCAGCTAGTTTGGGTTGTCCAGCAAAAATATTTTTCTTTTAAATCAACTGATATCAGAAAGTTATATAGATTTGTAATTTACTTCTATTAAAAAATCCCAAGTCTTCCCATACCTATTAGCTTCTGTATGTCATGCAGGAAATGTTTTATTTTCAGTCTGACACAGTGCTCTCTGCTGACCTCTCTGCCGAGACAGGAACTCTGTCTCGGTTTTCTATGAATCCCCATAGAAAACCTCTCCTGCTATGGACTGTCCAGGCCAGGGATGTCAGCAGAGAGCACTGTGTCAGACTGAAAATAAAACATTTCCTGCAGGACAAACAGCAGCTGATAAGTACTGGAAGATTTTTTAATAGAAGTAAATAACAACTCTATATAACTTTCTGACACCAGTTGATTTGAAAGAAAAAGATTTTCGCTGGACAACCCCTTTAATGGCCAAGATTCTGAGAATGTTGTTTGTGACTTATTTGCAAAATTAGGTCACACTTGTCTTTTTTGTGAAATAACACAATATATATATTTTGTGAAATAAAAATATATTTTTCATATTAAACATGCTATTCAGCGTGCAGTAAAAATAACTACTTTGGCATATTAGCCACTTTGAGCACAATAGAAACTATCTCTCCGACAAAAGTCAAAAAGTTTTGCCACATTGCAAAAGCCAGTGTTCTTACCTTACGTGTGATGGAGAAAGTTTTGAGCTAATTTTTTGGGGAAGATGTGTTTTTATTAAGACCAAATTTTACACATGTGACTTTTTGACATCTTTCATGTTATTTTCTAGGGCAGGTTGACAAATACAGCAATTCTGTTTTGTTTTTTTGTGTGTGCACCTTGTGGTGTGGTATAAATATTGATATAGTTTTATAGCTTAGGTGGCACTACCAAGCATGTATAGCTTTTTTTTTTATGTCAGTATGGTTTGTATAGGGAATACAATACAATACAAAATAATTTTATTTTGTAGTAGAATGGGTGGATTTATTTTATTAGGTTTTATTTAACTTTTTTTTAACTTTTTTTTAACTTTTACACTAGAGTATATTACTGTACACTAATGTACATTAACCAGTGATCTTCTGAACATTGTTTAAATACACTACACTACCACCGTAGTGCAATACATTGTATATGTCAGCATTATGCTGACAGGCAATCTACATGGCCAAATCTCTGACTATGTAGAGGCGTATCCATGGCAGGCCCGGGGACCTTCAGGAGGCCCCTGGGATTACCATGGAGATCATCAGAAGCTGGGACTTTGCTACTAAACTTTTTTTTTTAGTATTAACCCTTACACCACCAGGACCTGTTACATGCCGCTGTTATGATTTGACAGGGTTGAGTTATCTGGAGCAGAGGATTCTCTGCTATGGGTAATTACAGCAGGTGAGCAGCTGACATAGCTAGAGCTGATCCCCTGTGATACCAATGCAGGAGCACAGCAAACATTTATTCTGACCCTGCCGTAAAAAGCCTATGGGATCACAATCAGGCCCATTAGTGACCACTAAACAAAGCCATATTGGCCGTCACTAAAGCTGGGCTGAGCCACTACTATATGGTTAAGCAGATGTAAACTTTTATTAGAGAACTGTAGAGAGTACTGTAAATTCCATCTTATGTTTTCCAGTATCTTAAAGGGGTACTCTAAAATCTTAATATCCACTCTAAATATAAATGTGAGTTTTTTTTCTTTTGCTAATACTTTGCTTTAATAAAGTTATGTTATTCTGTAATATAACATCATTACTTTATTAAAAGAAATCTATAGCTATTTTCTTTGCATAGAAATTTCTGTTAATTGGCAGCAGAAGGGGGCAATTCAGGCTCCTCTGCTGCCTCCAATGTTTGTGTTGAGAACTGCAAGGCTGTCTAAGGCCTGTAGTTTCTGAGCCCCTGCCTTTTTGAAGTGCTGCCACAGAGCACTATACAGAGCAGGATCCTCTTTCTCTACCATGTACTGTATATTCTTATAAACAGTACCCGGGGGAAACTGCCCAACATGATGGCTGTGTGTGCCAGCCTCTACACAGTGAGTGGAGCTTGCTGTCACTGGTCACTATGCTAGAACCATTAGCTGAGCAAGTCGTGTTAGCAATTTATTCACCAAAATAATTGTGTCTTTGGAGTACTCCTTTAAAATATTTTAAGACTAACAAGAATAAACCTTCATTTTTTGAAATGTTAGTATACGGGATAAAATATTAAGGTAACATCTTCAACCTTTAGGTTGAAGAACTGTATCAAAGAAGACTTTGTAGAATGGTAAAAACGTGAATCCTGGTTTTATATTTCTAGTAGTTGCTGTAGTTATAAAACATTTATTGAGTTGTAGATTCACTTGTGATAAAGGGAATAGAAGCAAGTGTTGGACTTTTGATATATGTTCGTATAACCATGTCGAGAATTTAACTCATCATTAGTATGGGAAATGGTATTATTTATTTGTTCAGAAACTCGAGGCTATGTTCACACACCATCTGAAAAGCAGAATTAGGTAGGTAAAAAATACAGATGTGAAGCCTAAAGATAGAAGGGGTTCAGAATATATCCTGCAGATAATGTAGGAAAACACAATATTAGGTTATGTTCACACATCATCTTTTATTATTAAGGAATGGACACTAATTGCAATGGTCTCAGCATCCGTTCTTTAGAACGGGCGTTAGATTAATGTGCTGTCCACACAATGCAATGTGCAACGGCGGGTGTACATTTCATTAAGGTGAATGACTAATTGATTTGCGGGCACACCCAATATTGCCCGCAAATCAATTGCGAAAAAGAACGTTCCTGCGGTTGATACAGAGGTATCGGCTGCAGGAATGGGCTGAGTGCAGCCCGTTGGCTGGCTGTTTATGCTGCTATTCATAAACAGCCGGCTGTTAAACGATGTGTTAACATAGCTATATAGAATATTAAACAAAAATGAGGGCGGATTTTGCTTTAGATACCATTAAGCAACAGAGGAGGGTTCTAGTTTACTTCCACTTGTGTGTTGAAAGTTCTATTGTGTAGATAAGAAGAGGAAGGAAAAAGTGCCAACAGTACCCTAATAGATGCCCATTTTGTAGGGCTTGTTTTAACCTCTTAAGGACCTATGGCGTACCCGTACGTCATATGTCCTCATTAGCACTTCAAAGCGAGGCCGCGCGGCGACCCCGCTTTGAAGCGCCGCAGTCCCGGGTGCCGCGTGTAGCCCGGGACTGCCGCTATTAGCGGGCGCGGTCTGATCGCCGTGCCCGCTAATTACCTAATCGGAGGCAGCTGTCAAAGTTGACAGCTGCCTCCGATTACCGGAGGCAACCTTTCCCTGGGGTCCAGTGGGGGAGATTGCTCCTCCAGGACTGTGTTTTCCATGATAACAAAAAAAGAATGTAAAGTGCAAACTTGCTTTATATTACATCTACTGTTTGGATTTTGAAAGTTATAACCACAGTGACACTTTAATCTGTTACCAGAAAATAAATTCTATTCAAAAGTGCAGCTAACCAATTGCCTTTACATATAACTCACTATTACCCTTTGTAATCTCTTGTAAAGTTTAACTTGTTTCTGATAAATTATTGAAATGACAAAAAACATTACTGTTATTGTGCACATTTTACTGAAAACAGTAGTTGATGGTAGATTAACATCTAAAATATTAATGCCTACTTTAAATATAAATGTCGCTGTTTATGTATTTATTTTTAGACCGGGTCTCTAATCCTTTTTTTTTTTGTAAATTTACTTAAGCAACTAGATATACTTTAATACCAAGTGTATGGCTGAAAATTACTTGTACCAATTACTTTGTAACTGAAGACGTAACTGTAAATGTCAAGAAACATGTTACACAAAAAGGTTAATTACACCATTAATGTTGCATTTTATAGACTTATATTGCAGTCCTGCATGGCCAGTAGTATTTGTGGATAATTTAATTGCTTCACATTTATTCTGATGTGTCAATTAGATCAACAACAAGTCCAACAAATACTTTTAGTGTACAGCACTTCGGCTATGTTCACTCAAAATCCAAAAAAGGGAAAAAAGCGTCTGTTTTTGTGTTTTAAAAGAAGTCTGTTATTGCATCCTTTTAAGTGGGTTGACTAAAATGCATTTTTTTTTCACACATTCACACTTATTAAGTGCGTCCCCCTTAAAAGACGTCTGTCATTCAATACAATGTGTGAAAAAGACTTCCGTTATTCCATTGACTTCAATGCATTTTAGTCAAGCCAGTTAAGATGATGCAGTAACGGACATCTTTTAAAACACAAAAAGCAGACGCCTTTTTACCTTTCTTGGACATTGTGTGAACATAGCCTTACACAGCACTTACACCTTGTTTGAAAATTTAAGTTTTACCTTACCAATAAAGTAACATAATGAAAACAAATCTAGTGGTGTTAGTAAACACTTTACAATTTTATATGAGAAGTTTTGCAATACTTTAGTTTTATTTACAGTTAAGTACAGTTAAGTCTGTACATCAGAAAAAAATACATTTATTGAAGTATTCTCATTGTCAACAGACAGCCCTTTGTCCCTCTTGGAATAATACTGCACATGTCTTTAGGCTTAGTATTAAAAAAAAAGTCAGCAGGAGAAAGTATATATTATGTTGAGATGAGTAAGATGGACATTTACTAAATGTACTTTGCTCCAGGGATTCTATAAGTTAGCTGAATACAAAAGGTTTCTTGGACAAAATGTACCATAAAAATCGATCCATAGTATAGGTGCTGGAGTCAGAACATAATTCACCTGAAGACATGTTTTTGTGTTTTGGTTACGAATAGAGATGAGCGAACCTCGAGCATGTTCAGTTTGTCAGAACCTGAGTGTGAAGCATTTGATTACTGGTGGCTGAAGAAGTTGGCAGCAGCCCAAGGGAGTACTGAAAATTTGCATACAGCCTATGGCTATATTCATGCTGTCCAAAAAAAGAGAGAAAAGACGTCCATTATTACCAAATTGTAATTGAAATCAATGGAATGAATTGAATTTATGGCAGGGGTGTATACCACGTAGAAGGAGCAGATTTGCCCCTTCTTCCTGGCGTTCACTCGTCGTATCCCCCATTCCCCTGATGTGCAGGCAGTGGGGGCATGGCAAGATGGGGAGGAGGGGCTCGTGGACATAAATCTTGAACCAAATCCACACCTGCTGCTGGTGAACATAGCCTTTTGCTGCATCCATGTGCTGCATCCATGTTTTTCAGGCAGCTTTATGGCTGTATCCAACTACTTCAGTCTCAGGCAATCAAATGCTGCATGCTCTGGTTTGGACAAACCCGAGCGTACTTTCCAGTTACGAGGAAGATGAAAAACTCTCTACTTGACTTCTCTTTTTAATAAGCGTCTGTTATTATGCTGTTTTTTTTTTAATAAAAACACCATTAGTGCAAGATTCCTTTTCATATATTTATCGGTCAATCACCATATTTTATAGTCTACAACTGACAATATTGGTTAAAGTCAACCTTCTACTGAATCCATACAGATTAGACAAAGGTTGACCAAACAGGCTGGCCATCTGATGTATATGGGGCTGCCAGACTCCTTCCCAAGATAGATGGTAGCAAACAGAGGGATAGGGTGGTTGTATTTCTACAAAATAATTTTTGTTGTGAAGAGAAATGAGCAGTCACCAGACAGTTATGGAAGCTGCTTATGCTTACTCTGCTCCTCCTCTGAAAGATAGCATAAATGCTCAGCCAAATGTTTCACAGTGTACTGTAGGTGGTGAGAGAAGTGTTTGTTGAAAGTTAGACAGTCAGCTATCCAATATGCATAGCTATTCTTATAGAAAAAAAAGTAAGGATGACAAGCTCTTAGGTCATAGACAGGTAAAGACCAGCATACCATCTATATGACCAGTATGATCTCATACTAGCTCAACCATACATCATGTTCCCAAAAGGTAAATTTATTCCTTCAGATGGAGGCTTGGCTCAGTTAACATAGGGCTTTTTTTATTTGGCTTATTGGCTTATTTGAATACTTTTGTACCCATTGAATATTAACAGAAAATACATCTCTGTTAGAGATGAGTAAAGCAGCTGGAGATTCATTTTGCAAGCTTAGGTCAAGCTCGTTGACCTCGATTTGCGAATCGAATCTTAACGAATTAAAACAGCCAGAACTAAAGTAACTACAATTCTGGGACTTTACAGAAGGGCAAATTTGTTAACGCATGTTGTTGTGAAAGTGTCAAAAATCGAAAAATCACAATAAAAAAAATGTCAATCATCCAGTCAATCATGGAATTTCCGCCACACTCGGTTCAGTAATGGAACCAAAATTGTTTAACACAGTAGAAGTGGAGTGTGACCACTGATTATGTAAGGCATTGGCTCCATTCACTGATCTCAGTAAATTTGTGCAACTCAATAGGCGTTTACGGGAGTTTACAGTGCCGAGTGAGTAAATAATATGGACTGTGTCTTCACTGGTCCCAGTGAATTCCTATAGGCACCTAATTACTTGGTAAACTGGACACTTGGTTGACATCTACAACAATCACCCACAATCAGCCCTCCTCTCCTCTCCTTTCTGTCCCTAAATCGCTTTTAGTCTCTCCCTGCTCTGCTCTAACTGCCTGCTGTGATCCTGCTCTTTCCTTCACACACAGCTGACTGGCCACCTCTAATAACAAGCCGCCTTATATAGAGGGTGAGGTTCTGACATCACAGAGGTGCCTACAGCTGCTTGGACAGGTGCTAGTAATTTTGGTAAATCCCTTTCTCCTTCATAGTGTTGCTCCAGACAGCTTGTGGGGCCGCCTTTTTGTTTTCTTGAATTTTCTTAGCAAATCGTATAAATTTGCTTTGCAGAATTAAGCAAATTGACAGCGCGGTTCGCTGCAAATCTTGATTCGCCAGATTTTCTTCTCTCATCTCTAATCTCTATACACCAGTGTGTCTCTTTATTAAGGATCAGTATCCCCCTTAAATACATAGCATATGTTTTAGTGTTGTTTTCACTACTTCTCAGAACTCTAAAGTTGTATAGAGTTGTATTAAAGTCATTTGTATGAGGCTTAAGAATGTGAACATAGTTCATGGTAGAATAATCTAAAACCGTTGTAAACACCTTCAGTAACATTTTACGTTACCACTACTTAGTGATAAAGTATATAGAATCAAAGTAAATGGAAAGCAGGATTTATGCATATTTTGCTGAGGCACTGCTAAAAACCTTTTAAATATTTTCCAGACATTTAGCAAATAGGTAAAAGAACTTAAGTCAACAAAACTATAATCATTTCACCTTCTAATAATTTATAGGACAGGCCAGTCAAATAAATGTTCCAATGTTCTTATGCTCCCAGCCCATATTCTGACAGTCTTCTCCAAAGATGTGTGTAATGTGTTTGGCTTTATGTAAGCTAGGTGGGGGCTGATGCATGAAATTCTGTTTCTAAACAAGAACTAACCGAGGTACAAATAACATTGTCATATGCTACATCCCAGCAAACAGTATAATTATAGAGAGGCTGCAATGCTGCATATCTGTTACACAATTAGCAGTTGTAATCAGCCTTGCATAATTCTTTTCTGTCGTAAACCAGATGGTTTTCTTGGAAAGTGTTAACGGTTCCTCTGTACTAAACTTGATGTATGATTGTTCGAATTTCAGTCATTTGCAGGGATTTAAATCTACTTTAAATGTTGGTATTTAATGGAGTGTCACTTGTTCAAGGTTAGATTGACATTTGAGGTTTTGCTTGGGATTTGTCTTCACCTGTTATTTCATCTGTGCTCCACTATACAGAAGGTAATAAATATGTTTACCTTTGTTTCTCTATGATTGCCTTGATTAAAGTTCTTAACTCTTCGGAGAAAATACAAATGAACTGCCAAGCAAAAACACTTTAACCCCTTAAGGACAGAGCCTGAAATGGCCTTAATGACAGAGACAAATTTTATGAATATGACCAGTGTCACTTTATTCATTAATAACTTCGGGATGCTTTTACCTATCCGGCTGATTCTGAGATTGTTTTCTCGTGACATATTGTACTTTACATTTCTGGTAAATTGGAGTCGATAATCATAACAAATCTTTATGAAAAAAACCCAAATAATGTGAAAAAATGTGAAAAACTGCATTTTTCCAACTTTGAAACTTTTTTGCGTATACAGAAAGTGGTTATACCACATAAATTATATATTAAATAGCATTAGCAACATGTCTACTTTATGTTGGCGGCATTTATTAAACGATCTTTAATTTTTTTTAGACAATAGGAAGCTTAAAACATTAGCAGCAAATTTCCAAATTTTCAGTAAAATTTCAAAATCAGATATTTTTAGGGACCTGTTCAAGTTCAAAGTGTATTTGAGGGGCCTGTATGTTAGAAAGCCCCACAAAGCACCCCATTTCAGAAACTGCACCCCCCACACTCTGCAAAAGCATATCCAGAAAGTGTTTTAACCCTTTAGGGGAGTCACAGAAATAAAAGCTAAGTGTGTAAGAAATTTGAAAATTTTAATTTTCTGTGCAGAGATTTTATTGTAATCCAATATTTTTCATAATTATAAACCTATTACCAGAGAAATGCACCCTAATAATTATTGCCCCGTTTCTGCAGTTTACAGAAATACCCCATATGTGGCCCTATTGCGCTATTTGACGCAACCACAAGCCTCAGATACAAAGGAGCGCCTAGTGAATTTCAACGCCTCCGTTATATTTGGTCATTTCTGACTGTACCACTTCAGGTTGGCAGAGGCTCTGGGGTGCCAAAACCTAAAAAACACCCCTAAAGGGACACCATTTAGAAAACTAGACCCCTCAAGGAATGTAACAAGGGGTGCGGTGAGCATTTGGACCCCACAGGTGCTTCACAGATTTTCCGAACAATATGGCGTGAAAAAAGAAAAATTTATTTTTTACACTAAACCGTTGTTCTAGCCTTCAATTTTTCATTTTCTTAAAGGGATAAGAGGAAAAAAAAGACACAAAATGTGTAGCGCAGTTTCTCCCGAGTACGGAAATACCCCACATGTGGCGATAAAGTGCCAAGGGGGCGCAGGACGAGCCTCCAAAGGGAAGGAGCACCAATTGGCTTTTGGAAGCTGAATTTCACTGGAAAGGATTTCAAGGGCCATGTCGCATTTACAGAGCCCTCGTGCTGCCAAGACACTGGAAACCCCCCACAAGTGATTCCATTCTGGAAACTACACCCCTCAAGGAATCTAACAAGGGGTTCAGTGAGCATATGGACCCCACTGGTGACGGGCACAAATGTGGAACAATGTGACGTGAAAGGGAAAAATTTCATTTTTTCACTTTCATGGCACAAATGTGCCCGTCATCAAGGGGTTCATATCCTCACTGCACCCCTTGTTAGATTCCCTGAGGGGTGTAGTTTCCAGAATGGGGTCACTTGTGGGGGGTTTCCAGTGTTTTGGCAGCACGAGGGCTCTGTAAATGCGACATGGCGTTCATCATCCATTCTAGCCAAATCCAACCTCCAAAATCCAAATGGCGCTCCTTCCCTTCGGAGGCTTGCCCTGCGCCCACATGGCGCTTTATGTCCACATGTGGGGTATTTACGGACTCGGGGGAAATTGCTCTACACATATTGTGTGTTTTTTTCTCTTTTAACCCCTTGTGAAAATGATAAATTCAAGGCTAAACCAACATTATAGTGTAAAAAATGTAATATTTCATTTTCACGCCACATTGTTCCACATTTGTGTCCGTCACCAGTGGGGTCCATATGCTCACTACACCCCTTGTTACATTCCTTGAGGGGTGCAGTTTCCATAATGGGGTCACTTGTGGGGGGTTTCAACTGTCTTGGCAACACAGAGGCCTTTTGAATGCAACATGGCCCCTCAAAATCCATTCCATCCAAATCCAGCCTTCAAAAACGAAATGGCGCTCCTTCCCTTCGGAGGCTTGCCCTGCGCCCACATGGCGCTTTATGTCCACATGTGGGGTATTTACGGACTCGGGGGAAATTGCTCTACACATATTGTGTGTTTTTTTCTCTTTTAACCCCTTGTAAAAATGATAAATTCAAGGCTAAACCAACATTATAGTGTAAAAAATGTAATATTTCATTTTCACGCCACATTGTTCCACATTTGTGCCCGTCACCAGTGGGGTCCATATGCTCACTACACCCCTTGTTACATTCCTTGAGGGGTGTAGTTTCCATAATGGGGTCACTTGTGGGGGGGTTCAACTGTCTTGGCAACACAGAGGCCTTTTGAATGCAACATGGCCCCTTAAAATCCATTCCATCCAAATCCAGCCTTCAAAAACCAAATGGCGCTCCTTCCCTTCGGAGGCTTACCCTGCGCCCACATGGCGCTTTATGTCCACATGTGGGGTATTTCCGTACTCAGGGGAAATTGCTCTACACATTTAGTGTTTTTTTTATCTTTTAGCCCCTTGTGAAAATGAAAAAATCATGACAAGATTAATGATTTAGAGTAAAAATTTTACAAAAATTACACTAAATGTTGGTCTAGCCTTGATTTTTTCCATTTCCACAAGGGGTTAAAAAAGAAAATTAACACAAAACGTGTAGGGTAGTTTCCCCTGAGTACGAAAATACCCCACATGTGGACATAATGTGCCATATGGGGCACAGGGCAAGCCACCAAAGGGACAGAGCGCCATTTAGAGGCTGGAATGGAGGATGGAGGCCATGTCGCAATTACAAAGCTCCTGTGCTGCCAGGTCAGTAGAAACCCCCGACAAGTGACCCCATTCTGGAAACTACACCCCATAAGGAATCTAACAAGGGGTGCAGTGAGCATATGGACCCCACTGGTGACAGGCACTTACGTAAAACATGTGCCGAGAAAATAAAAAATACCATTTTTTTCATTTTCACGTCCCAAATGTGGCCGTCACCAGGGGGCCATATCCCCGCTGCCCCCCTTGTTAGATTCCTTATGGGGTGTAGTTTCCAGAATGGGGTCACTTGTGGGGGGTTTCTACTGTCCTGGCAGCACAGAGGCTTTGTAATTGCATCATGGCATCCTCTAATGGGAATGGCGGCCATACCTATTTAGCTGGGGAAAAGGGACAATTCTAATTTATTTGGGGGTATTAGGCAAATTATTAGTTTATAAGGTTGGAAATGACAGGTGTCCATCAAATTCAACCTGTGTTGATCCAGAGGAAGGCAAAAACCCTCGTAAGGCAGACGACAGTAGCCTCATCACAGGGGAAAAATTCCTCCCCGACTCCATAATGGCGATCAGAATAATCCCTGGACCAACGTGACCCCTGAAATAGGAATAAGGGACAGAATTTAGATAATGTAGAACTCCAGTGACGTGTGGTGCGCCTTGGAGCGATCCGGTATGCAGAGGCCGGGGGATCAGGACAGGTGTCACACTGGTAAATGTTGTCCTTCCTGATCCCCCTGTTACCCCACACTCTGCACTTCTTCTGGGGTCTCCCTTTCTCCAGTGTGGGGGACGTCACCTGGAAAATGTTGTCCTGGTGCGATACGGGGTCCCACATATCCAGAAGCGCTGGGTCCGCTCCATGGCTGCTAAATATTAGGGCGCTATTACTGCTTCTGATATGTTCGGATCGTGCCGCAAGCTACAGGGCAGCGAGGGACCGGAAGAGGGGGCGCTGGTATAAAAGTTATCCCCGTACAGGTGGTGACCTTTATCCAGCAGTGGGAAGATCAGTTCCCGGACGATCTTTCCACTTGTTCCGAGGATGGGGGGGAGGGGGCATCTGGGGCTGGATTCGGGTGTCCCTTCATACACTCTAAGGGTATGTGCACACTGCGGAATCGCGACAGATAACCCTTCGTGCATTCCACAGTTGGCACCTGCCGGCGGAGTGATGCAGGCGCGCGTCTCCGTCCGTGTCATAGACTCCATTCTATGCACGGGCGGATTCCGCTCTCCGTCCAACGTGTTCATTCTTTGGACGGACGACGGAATCCGCCCATGCATAACATGGAGTCTTTGACACGGGTGGAGACGCGCGCCCGCATCAGTCCGCCGGCGGGTGCCAGCTGCGGAATGCACAAAGGGTTATCCTTCGCCATTCCGCAGTGTGCACGTACCCCAAATCTGTAAGTGTACCCTGAGGTACTCTCACAGAGTTAGTAGAATTTCACTCCATACCGCCATCTCTTATTGGGACGGTACTGGCGGAAAAGACGTGTCTGGGGGGCAGCGTACGCTACGCTACCCCCAGACACGTTACTGGATGATGAGGATGAATGGAGGAAAGAAGGATCCCCCCATTCATCCTCACTGGCTGTTTCGGTGTCGGAGGCAACAATAGCGTATGCGTCCGATACCGAAAACACCCTGGGGGCCATCTTTATATGGGGACTAGTATATGGGGTATGTAGTGGTGTAGTGTCAAACTTTATTCAATGTAATGTAGTGTTTTTTACGTGTTTTTTTTACAGTAAGTATAAAAAAAAACCTACGCCAACAAAGGCGTTGCTGATAAATGCCGCACTTATGCGCGACACTTATAAGCAGACCGTGGCAGTAGAATACAGAAAAAAAACACCCTACGCCAAAAAGGAGGAGTTGCTGATTAGCAGCGCACTTTCGTGCGATGCTGATCAACACTCAGCGGCGATAGGGTGCGGAAAATAGAAAAAAAATAATTTGGAAAAAAAAAAAAAAACTTTTTCTATATTCTGAATATCCCTGTAGCTGCTGATAAGTGTATTACACATATCAGCCGCTAGGGGGCAGCAGAGCGCAAAATCCGGAAATTGACGAGGCTGGAGCCGAAAATAGCCGAGAGAAGACGACGGGGACCGCCGGAAAGACCCGAAGACCGAACGTAATGACGGAGGACGCCGCGAACCCGGAAGCCGCCGATCAGGAGCCCGGGACAGGTGAGTAATGTACAAATACCTGCTCAGGACCCCTCCGCTACCTAGCTGAGGGGTCCAGGGCAGGTATTTATTATTTTGTGGGACTCTGATCGCCGTGCCACCGGCCCGATCGCCGTGAACGGCCGGCCGGCCGTTCACGGCGATCGGGCCGGTGGCACGGCGATCAACATTACTTTTTACAGTAATGGCGGTCGGCGCCGTCCTCGGACAGCACCGACCGCCATTTTTTTTCCGGGTCATCGGGTCACCGATGACCCGGAAAGGTTCCGATCGCCACTATTGGCTGATCTGAATTGATTAGCCAATAGCGGCGATCGTAAGCACGGGGGGTGTTAACCACCCCCCGTGCCGTGAAGCTATGATGGCCTGCTATGATTTATAGCAGGCCATCTTCCCCGACCGCTGTGTGTGAACACGCAGCGATCGGGGAAACATCGGGCGTAAATTTACGCCCTGATGCGCTAAGTACCAGGGCGCGAGGGCGTAAGTTTACGCCCGATGTCGTTAAGGGGTTAAGGCTATGTTCACATGACACTTTTTCCCATGCATTTATTATTTTTAAAATGACGTCTATCATTTTGAGTTCAAAATTATATAATTCATTTTGCGTTTTGGCTACCCGTCATTACAATGACGGCTGTTGGTATATTATATTAGTTCAAGTGGACTAATTGTCTTATGAAAAGTTCATAGAATTTAATAGTAAAGATGGTGAAAGAAGGGTGAAAAAAGAAAAACCGTGTGTGAACAATTAAAAAAATAACATCCATTGTTGGCAAAAGATGTCTGCAAATAATGATCATTATTTTGATGTCAGTGCAAACTTAGTAATTTTATACACCGTGCATTGGGCAGCTGTCATTCTGTTGACTTTAACATATTCCATTGAGGTCAATGAAAATGCTGTAATAACAGACATCATTTAAAAAAAAAAAAAAAAGGGCTAACCTGCTGATAGCTCCCTATTGCACACAGGTTGCTGAGGATATAGGTATAACAAAACCAAGAGTTGCCAAAAATCAGACCAAAAAAACCTATATTTTCCAATAGCCTAAAGGAATACTAGGGTAACTTTATTTGTAAAAAAAAAAAAAAAAAATGCTCACATTTAAAAACACATCAACACTACCATCTAGTGTACTATAAGAATCAGTTATTCAACTTTGATAGACATCGGCAATGAATGAGTTACAAATTATGGACTGAATGAAGAAAGTATGGCTAGTGTCAATGCTAATTCAAAGATGAGCTTGCCTCTGTCAAGAGGCGTTGGGGACGAGGGTATGTCTCTTACCTTCATCTTCAATGCAGATCTCATGCAGTTTTAGGCTACGTTCACACAATGTAACTTTTCCATTAATCACGCCCTTTGTTGCTGATTTGCAACAACGGCCGTGATTAATAGAAAAGTTTTGTTGCACTAGAGGGAATCCCGGCCGAGTGTATACACATAGTATACACTCCAGCCAGGATCCCTAGCGGCCACAGGAAAAACTGACATGTCATTTGAATAGCGGTCGTAGAACACCGCCAACTCACACAATCGAGAGTGTGGCTCTGGCTGCACACAAACGCGGGTGCGCACGGATGCATGCGCATCCTAATTCAATAGAAATTAGGTTTATCGGGCCGGTACTGCAGTTTTGGCCGGGATAAACTTGACTGACATGGCAGTTCTGTGACATGGCCGGGTTACAGAATGGCTGATGTCTCACGTAGTATGAAGTTGGCCTTAATGTAATTCTGTGTCCAGTTAGGGGTGGGGCAATTCTCCAAACAGCTCTGCCGGAAGCTATCAGCAGGATAGGGTGCAGCTTGATGATTTTCTGTAAGCGAGCACTGATCTCCTAGATTCGTGCTCGCTTAGGCTGGGTTCACACTGCGTTTTTGCAATCTGTTTTATTTTTCATCCGTTTTTTGCAAAAAAATGATGAAAAAAACGAATGCATTTGTGTGTATCGGTTTTGATCCGTTTCTCCATTGACTTCCATTGTAAAAAAAAGGATCAAAACGGATCCGTTTTTATTGACGGACATAAAACGTAGCTGACACTATTTTTGTGTCTTAAAAAAAACGGATCCGTTTTGATCCGTTTTTTTTTTACAATGGAAGTCAATGGAAAAACGGATCAAAACAGATGCACACAAATGCATCAGTTTTTTTCATCAGTTTTTCATCCTTTTTTTGAAAAAAGGATGAAAAAAACGGATTGCAAAAACTCAGTGTGAACCTAGCCTTACCGAGCCCATAAGCTGCCTTATAATGCTTAGCAATGTCTGTGTTGCCCTTGTAAGAATAAACTCTATACTTCTCCACGCTCCCTGACATCCTGTTAGCTTTGGCCTGTCCCTGGCACAGTGTGAAGTCACAGGCCGATCAGCCAATCACCGGAAGAGTGCCACAGTGCTGTCCTAATGATTGGCTAAATGGTCTGTCACTTCAGACAGTGCCAGGATCAGGCCAAAGCTAGCAGTACGTTGTGGAGAGGTACGTTGGAGTTTTTCTTTTACACAGCAACCAACCCTCAGCCACGCACTCGATGCTTGATCATTATAGCTCTGGATTTAAAGAAGCCATCAGCCAATGTTCGTTTAACCCCTTACCCCAGCCTGTTTTGGCCTTAAGGCCTGGGGCCTATTTTTCAAGTCTGACCCTTCTCTTTTTATGTAGTGATAACTGCGATGCTTTAAACTTTTGCGGTTATTCTGAGCTTGTTTTTTCGTGACATATGCCTTTTTTATGTTTGTGGTACACTTTTATTGATACACTCAGTTTTTTGTAAACAGCAGCAAAAAAAAAACACATCTGCACAAGAATTTGAAAAATTTAAGTTTCTTTATATTCAAAATTCTCTTTTTATGAGAAAAATAGTCATGTCACATGCACTATTTATTACTGTAACATCTACAACATGTCTACTTTATGTTGATGTCCTTTGGTGAACGTCCTTTTACTTTTTAGTATGTTAAAGTGCTTCAAAATTTTGCAATGATTTTTTTTAATTTTCAGGAAAATTTCACATTCTGATTTTTTTAGGGACCAGTTTACTTCTAAAGTAGATTTGTGAGGGTTGTATCAGTTACCCCCATACTAGTCCCTCTACTGTAAAAACTGTCCCCCTGAAAGTATTCAAAGTAACATTTCATAAGTTTATTTTAATCAATTTTTTCCCCCTATAACACAGCAAATATTAACTGAGAAATGGAACTCAATATCTATTCTCCTTATTCCAATGTTTCTAGAAATATCCCATATTTGGCCGCAGTGCGTCACCTGACTCAACCACAGGCCTCAGACATGACAAAGAATATTGGATCCTTTTTTATTTCTGTTTTTTTATAGCCATTATATCATGTCACAGAGGCCTTGGGGTACCAAAATATTTTAGCAAGACAAGTAGACGTTTCTATCCGTACCATTCTGGGGGACATGTGACACCCTGATCCTTTTTTATTTTTATTTTTTTATGAGGTGGTACTAATAAAAAACACAATTAAGCAGCTGTTTTTCACTATTTTTTAGTACACCGTTTACTAGACGCTACATTGATAATCATCCGAATTGGCCTTATTCGATTGATTAGTGTTCCATTTAATCGGGCCCTTAGACTTGACCAGCCAAATCAACTTTTTTTTTTTAAACCATGTTTTATTGAAATTTTTCATGGATAAAGTAAAACAGAAGTACAGGTACAAGTACAGAAATGAATCACAGTAGGTACTTTGTGCAGAGAAAATACTCGTGTGAGCGGTTACATGTATAACAATATCTCCAAATATGGGGCTTTGTCTGTAGAAACATGTAGAAAATGGAAGATAAAATGAGGATTACACTGTACTTCATATTGCAGTAATATTCTGATACATAGCATTCAGTAAAAACCAGAACTCTACACTAAGAACACAAAAAAACAAAAACAAAAAAAAACATGAACCTTTAGCATAGTCCAAACAAGGTCAGTGCTGGATAGAAAGACTGAATCATCCTAATAACTGGCCGCCAGGGATGTGGCGAAGTATCATGGCGGTGAGGAAGTCATGTTAAGTGGATCACTGCTTATGCAATGCGTAACATAGGGCGACAGTACATATAGAACCTATAGTTCAGAAAATATTGCAATCTTCTAGAGTAAGACGAAGCCTAGATCAAGTGGGGTCAGGGAGTTTGAGATTGCCTAGTTCACCTTTTAGATCAGCCTGGCAGTACCAAGTCGTCAGTTTGAAATGTCGCATTAATTGGTATCGTTTAGTGGCCGGACTCCACGATTGTATATAGGATTTCCATTTAAGGAAAAAGTTTTTGGATAGTTGCTCTTTATTACGTAATGTGATGATTAGCTCATGCTGTAATATGGAGTCCATGTATTCGCTAATTTCTCCTATATTCGGTACTGAGGGCTTGATCCAGTGGCGCAGTATGCATTTTAGTGTGGCTAGAAGAAGTAGGTGTATACCCTTATTGGCTATTAGGGGTTTTGAGGGGTCCCCGGGATCAGTAGGGATGTAATGGAATATATAGGCTAGTGGGTCTAGAATTATGTCTAGTTTCCAGACACGCTTCATGAGAGATTTGACTGCAGACCATACATGTTGTATCTCTCCACAATGCCATAGGCAGTGAAACAGATCAGCTTTCGGTAAGTTACATTTTGGGCATTTATTCAAACGGTTGCCGTGGGTGCTCCCAGAGGGCAGGTTGAAAGCATATGTGGCTTTATGGATCAGTCTCATATGAGCTTCCCTTAGGTTTTCGTTCGTGGTTGCTTGTCTGACAAATACTATCCCTTTCCGAATTCTGTCGGGTAAGTCATCCACAGTGAAGAGCGATGCCCATTTGTTCAGGACTCTTTGTGTTTCTTTAGTCTGATATGTGTCCTCCAGGAACCTATATATATCTGATAGCGAGTCATGACGGGAGGCAGGGCCTATCAATAGGTCAAATCTATTAGGTTTTTCTAATTTGTCACAGTTCATAGCTAAAGCTCTGAAGTGCGATTTTAGTTGGATGTGTTGCCAGGATTGTGAATGAGACAAGTTGAATTTGGAGGAACATGCCTCCTAAGAAAGGAAGGATCCTGACTCCAGATCCTATAAATCCCCTAGACAATTTACCTTGCGGTCTCTCCATTCTCTGTAGAATTTATTTGTAGTGCCTTGTGTAAACGTTGGGGATCCCCACAATGGGCTATACTTAGACACAATATATCGTAGATTGAATATTTTCCTGGCTTCTTTCCAGGTCGAAATGGTATCAATCAGAAAAGGGCTGGATCTGATTGACTTCGGGAGGCTGGCAAATTTGGTATGCAGGAGCGCTGCCAGGGACCATGGGGAGACTAGTTGGGATTATAGCTCATAGTTAGAATGAAAATTAGTGTGGAGTATCCAATCCCTAACATGCCGGAACATTGCTGCCAAGTTATATAATCTAATGTGGGATAACTGGGTACCTCCGACAGTCTTGGGAAGGCATAACGCTTCATAAGATATACATGATTTTTTGCCATTCCAGATAAATTTTAAGAAGAGGCTACGTAGTTTAACATGGTCCGTATGACGGAGGAGTAGTGGGATAGTCTGCATAGGGTAAAGCAGCTTGGGAAATGTCATCATTTTGAGCAGGTGTATGCGGCCTAGGAGGGACAGGGGCAGGGAAGACTATCTGGATAGCTCTAGGTCAATTTTCCTGATTAATGGGGGGTAATTTAGCATATAAAGGGACAAGGGAGATTTGCCTATCTTTATGCCAAGGTATGTAATATGGGAATGGTTAATTAGTATAGGGGAAGGTATGTCTCGTTTGTCCAGGTTGCAGTTTAAAGGTAATAACTGGCATTTGTTTACGTTAATTCTGTAACCCGAGAAAGTGCCGAAGTGGTTGATGGTGTCAAGGAGTGGTGTCAAGTGTTCTTTGGGGGAGTTAATGAAAATAAGGGTATCATCCACGAAGCAGGCTAGTTTCACTTCTCGGTTACCAACCATGATCCCCCTATAGACATCGGAATGTATGAGATGGTGGGCTAAGGGCTCTATGGCCAGATTGAAGAGGAGTGGGGAGAGGGGGCAACCCTGTCTGGTGCCCCTCTGAAGAGGAAAGGCCTCAGACAGGGTTCCGGGTGTGTGGATCCTGGCTGTCGGGCGGGAATAAATAGATTTTAGGAAACCACGGAAGTATCCCCGGACACCAAATTTTTCCAGGGCCATGTCCAGCCAGGCCCAGCTAACATTATCAAATGCCTTTTCTGCATCAACTATAAAGAGAGCTGGAGCTTGGCTGGAGTAGGGGCGGTTGCTAATGGCTGTCTGGACCGCCAAGACTGTCCTTAAGTTAGTGACAGCGGACCTACCTATTATAAAACCCGATTGGTGAGAGCCCACTAATGTTGGGAGAAGGGAACCCAACCTAGAGGCCAATATCTTGGACAACAGTTTTAGATCTTGGTTTATCAAAGATATGGGCCTGTAGGATGCGGGCGAGTTTGGGTCTTTACCCGGTTTGTGTAGGACCTTGATGTGTGCTAGATCTCCTGAAGGGAGTCTCCTACCCTCTAGAAAGATAGTGTTAAATAGATCTACAAGATCAGGGGCTATTTGGTCAGATAGCAATTTGTAATATTCCCCTGAAAAGCCATCTGGTCCCGGGGCTTTATGGTTGTTAAGTGACTTGATTGTGTGGAGCACTTCTCCAGATGAGATAGGGGCATTTAGCGACGCTACAGCCTCTTCGTCCAGACTGGGTAAATTTAGAGAGGAGAGGAAACGTTCAGCTGCGGGTAGATCTAATGGGCCTTGGGTATATAGCTCTGAGTAGAAGTCCTTGAGGATCTTGGAGATCCACTTAGGCTCAGTTTGCAGAGCTCCAGTAGATTCCTGGAGAGACCTAATATGCTCAGGCTTGCGTCTGCCCCTGGCTAAATTTGCCAGCATCCTCCCTGATTTATTGCCAAACTTATAAAGGTCAGCATACAATTGGTCCCTTTTTAAATTTTCTAAGCGATCTTGGGCTATATCATAATTCTGCTTTGCTGCTATCCAGGAGTCTTTAGTTTTGCAATTGGGGCTAGTAAGGAAATTAGTATAGGCTAGTCTGAGGGCTGAAGACAGATTATTATATTCTCGGGTGACCGTTTTCTTATAGGAAGAGATGTAGGCAATAATCTTGCCTCTCATGACAGCTTTGGAGGTTTCCCAGTAGAGAACCCAATCCAACTTATGGGCTGCATTATCAGTGGAGAATTCTAGCCACCAGTGTTGCAGTAACTGTTGGAAATTTGTGTCACCTGCTAGAAAAGTCGGGAGCCTCCATATCCTGTCTGTTCCCCTGGGGACGTCATCTCTGAGGATGATGCTCACCGGTGAATGGTCTGATAGGACCAGGTCATGTATGTGCGTTTCTATTATCTTGTCTAGAAGAGAAAGAGGTTAGAAAGAAATCTAAGCGAGACCAAGCATCTTGCGCGTGGGAATAATGGGTGAATTCCCTTTCAGTAGGGGAAAGATGACGCCACGCATCAACCAGAGTGCATGTATCCATCAAAGGTTGGACATAGATGTCGTCTGATTTCCTATTGGTGGATACATTCTTTGATCTCTTGCGGTCCTCAGCTGTGTGCGCTACCGAGTTGAAGTCACCTCCCAGTAGTCTATAATACTCGCCATCTTGCAGTACAGTATTTTCTAGGAGTTGGAAAAATGGGCGTCTATTGAAATTTGGGGCATAGATGTTGTATAGGGAAATCCTCCCAGCCGGAGTGTCTAATTTCAGAGTATGGAGTCTCCCCTCTTTATCCTGCTGTTGTGAGATAAGAGAGTACTGGAGATTCCTGTGTAACAAAGTTAGTGTTCCCCCTTTATTGTCCACCGCTTCATGCGGAAGAAGTCCGCTTCAGACAAGTGTGTCTCCTGGAGCATTGCTATGTCTGCTTTTAATCGGGCAAGGTGGCGGAGTATTTTAGTCTTCTTAGAGGGGGATCTCAGTCCCTTAACATTCCAAATTACAACTTTCATAACAGTAGATCATTGTTTTAGGGGATGTTGTGGCGCATCAGGTGATTATATAGATCTCGTGGACTATGCGAATAACAAAACCATAAACTGTAAGTATAACATAACGGAAACAGTTCCAATACAACACTGCGAGGCATATAACAGTCAGAGACTTCACTTCTTTCGCGGTGTGTGTGTGGGCCTCGTAAACCACACCTAGTGATGAAGGGAATGTCTGGTAAAACAGGTGCTATGAGAGGCAACGTGTACCAATCATGGACACTATAAACAAGCCGCTTGCTTATAGCAGCGGCCAGGAATGGGCTAGAGACTAAAAGAACAGTACTTAACTAGACTAAGGAAATGTACATTTTTACACCGGGATAACAGCTTAAGGGAACAAAACATTATGGGGGATCCCCTTTAACCAAGTGGCCCCATGGCCTAATTTATAGGGGAACAGTATCTCAAAAACTACACATAAGTGAAAACATTAATGATTATACTTATGAGGTGAGTGGAAAGTTCAGTCCATCGTGTCTTGAGACGGCTGTGGACTGTTCAATCTGCGACGCTTGGACTTGTCAGGTGTCGCCGTAGCCGCTGCGATGCCAAAGAAGTGTGCCGCTTCGTCCGGGTTATGAAAGATCTCGGATGTGCCGTCAGGTCTGAAGATTCTCAGAGTAGCTGGGAATTTGTAATGCAAAGTCATTGAAAAGTAGGACTTTGTATCCTCTGACCAAGGTTTCTGCCTGGTTCTTCTTATATGCTTGCAGGATAGCAAACTTGTCTGTATAATTGAGATATTTCACTATGACCTGACGTGGCTTGGGCTGTGCGTTGTTACTGGAAGAGGTGCGTGGCGGGCCAAGTCTGTGTGCCCTCTCCACTGTGCAAGGCATAGGCATCCCCAAGGCTTGAGGTAGTTCTTCTGCACAGATTTTATGCAGGCATGTGGCCGCTACGGATTCAGGCAAGCCGACTATTCTCAGATTGCTCCTTCTGGAGCGATTTTCCAGATCTTCGGTCTTGTCCTGCAATGACTTTATTATCCGGGCGGATTGCTGAAGTTTGGCTTTGGCGTAGGTCAGTTCCGTTTCCACAGTATCTAGCCTTTCTCCAAGGTCTGTGATCTGGCTGGTGTGCTGTGCTATGTCCCCATGTATTTGATTCAGTGCAGAGGTAATAGTCGAGTCCAGGGAAGCCTTAAGGTCTGGGCCGAGAATCTTTGCCACTTCAATGGCTAGAGATTTGCAGGACAGTTTTAGACTAAGGATAACTGTGTCCCCTTCTTCATCAATCATGACTGCCGATTCTTGTGTTAGGCTGGGCTGTACCTCTGCAGACGCTTGTCCCTCCGGTTCTGACGCAGCTGGCGCCATCTTGTTCTTAAGTTTAGTACGCTGCTGCAGAGCCTCTGTTTGTGCATAGTTTGCCGCCTCTCCGCCCCGCTGCACGAACTTCTCCATCGCTTGGAGCAGGTGTCCGTGGGCTCCACTCTCACTGAAGTCCCCACTTGGATAAGATTGGAGGCGGGAGGACAGTTATTTAGCTGTGTCCGAGACGGAGCTGCTCTCTCACGCAGTTACCATCCGCGCACCGGAACCGGAAGTCCTCATCAACTTTTATGTTGAACATATTTTTAAAGAATTTTTTGGTAATGCATTTTCTCATTTTCATTTTTGGTCACTATGCCTAATAATAAGCTAATATTCTCTGTATAGATCACTGTTAAAGAAGTCTTGTTTTTTATGTTTAAAGTGACACTGTCACCCCCTATTTGCATTTTGACTGCTCTCCACAGGTGTAAAGGGTAAATTTTACAGCTTTCATTACTTATTTGATATCACACCTCATGGTGCTTGTTCTGGTAAAAAGTCGTTTTTATCACCTGTGGATTGGTATATGTGGGCGGGGTTGGCAGCTTATGTGCCACATCCGCCCCTAGCACAACTTAGCCCCGCCCCCACCCGTGACGTCATTGCCGCGTAGGCCCCTTCCACTCAGCGGCCATTGGTGTGGGCCATTGGTGAGCGATGTGGCACATAAGCCACGCGGCCCCGCCCACATATACCAATCCACAGGTGATAAAAACAACTTTTTACCAGAACAAGCACCATGAGGTGTCATATAAAATAAGTAATGAAAGCTGTAACATTTACCCTTTACACCTGTGGAGAGCAGTCAAAAGGCAAAAAGGGGGAGACAGGGTCACTTTAACATAAAAAGGTGATTTAAAGTACGGTATTACCTCCGTTTACGAACACCTCGGTATTTGAACCAAATTTCCTTCTGAAGTTGTTCAGCACTCAAACATTGTTCGGTATAAAAAAAAAATTAGGGGAGGCAACTGTCAGCTAAACAAATGTTCAGCAGACAGTTATTGAGGTGTTTGAACACCAATGCTCAAAGAGGCGGGGACTCCCATCATAATGACAGTAATCCCCTCCTGCACAGTGATGTCCTCCCTCTTTTGGCGACTGGCGCACTCGGCTGCATAGAAGACACGCAGAAGAGCAGCCCTGGAGCTCCTGCACGGTGACGTTCCCCTCTCCAGGCAGCCAGCATGTCCCCTATGAAGTTGAGTGTGCCAGTCATCTTAAGAGGGAGGACGTCACTGTGCAGCAGCTCTGGAGCTGCTCTTCTTCTCCTTCTGGACTGCTGGTAGTTTAACATGTATTAGGTGCACTTGGGGGATGCTGTGGGGGATGCCAGCATATTGGGGGTGACATTCTCCCTCACCAGGTGGCCGGTGTGTCTCCTATGCAGCTGAGTGCAGTAGCATGGTTTAGAGCGGACACTCCCATCATTATGATGACATCATTACGATGCACCATTATTTACTGCTAGTCTTTACACTCTTTGGGCAGGGTGCTCTGATAAAACACATTTACAATGTTCCCTTTGGGAACGCACAGTTTAGTTCTGGAATAGTCTTCCAGAATCTATTAAGTTCAAGAACAGAGGTATTTTGTTTTCTAACTTGGATGATACAGCCTGTCTTTGTTTTCTCTTATAAAATTTAAGAACTTTAAAGCACAGTATATCATAGTGCCATTAATGGTGCGTTCACACCTACAGGATCTGCAGCTGATTTTCTGCAGCAGATTTCATTTAACCTCTTAAGGACATAGGACGTACCGGTACGTCCTATGTCCTCACTTGCACTTCAAAGCGGGGCCGCGCGGCGGCCCCGCTTTGAAGTGCCGCGATCCCGGGTGCCGCGTGTAGCCCGGGACCGCCGCTATTAGCGGGCACGGTCTGATCGCCGTGCCCGCTAATTAGCTAATCGGAGGCAGCTGTCAAAGTTGACAGCTGCCTCCGATTACCGGAGGCAACGTTTCCCTGGTGTCTAGTGGGGGAGATCGCTCCTCCGGGACCTTGTCCCGGAGGAGCGATCTCCGTTACTGATGCCGGCCGGGGACGCGTCCAAGATGGCGCCGTCCTCGGCTCGGCACTCGTTTACTTCCGGCTGCAGCAGCCGAAAGCAAACGAGTGCCGATCTCATGGATCTCTGCAGCATATCTATGCTGCAGAGATCTCAATGAGAGATCACAGTGTATATACTAGAAGTCCCCCAGGGGGGCTTCTAGTATATGTGTAAAAAAAAAAAAAAAAAGTGTTGTTAATAGTAAAAAGCCCCCTCCCCTAATAAAAGTCTGAATCACCCCCCTTTTCCCAGGTTTTAAATAAAAGTAAACAAATAAATAAATAAATAAACATGTTTGCTATCGCCGTGTGCGTAATCGCCCGAACTATTACTTAATCACATTCCTGATCTCGTACGGTAAACGGCGTCAGCGCAAAAAAATCCCAAAGTGCAAAATTGCGCATTTTTGGTCGCATCAAATCCAGAAAAAATGTAATAAAAAGCGATCAAAAAGACATATATGGGCAATCAAGGTACCGATAGAAAGATCAAATCATGGCGCAAAAAATGACACCTCGCACAGCCCCATAGACCAAAGGATAAAAGCACTATAAGCCTGGGAATGGAGCGATTTTAAGGAACGTATATTGGTTAACAACGGTTTGAATTTTTTACAGGCCATCAGATACAATATAAGTTATACATGTTATATATCGTTTTAATCGTAACGACTTGAGGAACATGCATAACAAGTCAGTTTTACCCCAGGGTGAATGGCGTAAAAACACATTTCCCCCAAATAAAAGAAATGCGTTTTTTTTTTTCAATTTCACCACACTTCGAATTTTTTTCTGGTTTCGCAGTGTACTTTATGCAAAAATTCAGCCTGTAATTGCAAAGTACAATTAGTGACGCAAAAAATAAGGGGTCATGGGGGTTTCTAGGTGGAAAAATGCAAGTGCTATAACCTTTTAAACACAAGGAGGAAAAACCGAAAACGTAAAAACGAAAATGGGCCATGTCCTTAAAGGGTTAAATAACTGAACACAGCATCAAATCTGCTGCAGATCTGCTGCAGATCTGCTGCAGATCCTGTAGGTGTGAACGCACCCTAAGGGTGTATTGTTTGGGCTTTTAGGTGAATCAGCTCCATATCGAGTGGCTGTCAGTTGCCTTTAGCAGCTGTTTTTGTCAGCCACTGCTAATAGCTTGCATGGAACAGTTCCTAACTGTGTAAATATAGCCACCAAAGCTGCCAGTAGCATTTAAACAGTTTGAATGCACATCACTGGTGGTATAGGGTAGCAATGGGAAACCTTTCGCCCTCCAACTGTTGCAAAACTACAGTTCCCAACATGCCTGGACAGCAAAAGCCTTGTCTTTGTCTTTCTAGGCATGACAACAATTGAAGTTTTGCAACAACTGAAGGGCCGAATGTTCCCCATCTTTGTAGTATTGTCATTGCAGAATTACATTGATCTGTCAGATTGTTCATAAACATTGCTTTAGTGAAATGTGTTACAAAAAGTACAAAAGAGACATTTAATTTTACAGAGCTGGTTGAGGGCTCATTTTTGTCCCATGATCTATACCTTTTATTTAAGGTGTGTGTGTGTGTGTGTGTGTGTGTGTGTGTGTATATATATATATATATATATATATATATATATATATATATATATGTCTCCTAAGTGGTCTTATTTAAGCAATCATTAGATTGCTTATACTGATCAATGCTATGCCTTTGCATACCATTGACCAGTATTTTTGCTGCTTTGCATAGAGTTTGCCTGAGGCAGATCCCCAATCTGATAGGACAGAGAGTATTATTCCTCCATCTGTCAGGAAAATTGATCGATACCCCCACAGTCATGCAGTCAGATCAACATACAACCGGTCCTGCTAAAAAAAAGAGCCCCTTAATGGCTCTGTTTATGGAAAGATTATGGAAAGAGTTGTTACTACCAAAAGGCGAGAAGGAAAAAATGCAAAAGAAAAAAGAAAGTCCTGGCCTATAGCCATATTTTTAAATCCTCACAGACTTCTTTAACAATGAATTGTAATTCTTCTTTTTATTCTCTGTTGTAGATATTCAGGGACTACAGGGATTTCTGGACCAAGCATCAAGATTAGGGCTTGATGTATCATTGCAAAAAGTGGACAGAAACATCAGTAAAGTTTTTGCCAGCCTCTTCACTTCTATGAAAACAGAAGAGCTGAATCGCTATCGTGACACCTTACGCAGAGCAATTTTACTTCTGAGTCCAAGAGGAGCACAAAACTTCATCAATGAGGTCGGTTACTCATTTATGTTGGCAACTGAAGTGTTATAAGGCCATGCTCAAGGGAAAACTGCATTTAATATGTGATGTGTGAACTCAGCCTTAGGCTGTTTTGTTATGTTCATGGTTTGGCATAGATATGTGTTCCTGCCGATATTTGTTCACCAATGTTGTTTCACTTCAGAAAAAAGCTGGCTATAGAAAACGTTGGGTAAAAGCTGTAGCAGAAAAAATTAAATGTAACAGAATGTAATTTTATTCTTGCCAAACAGATTGAGAATTATAGTTCGACCTGAAATATACATGAGGTCTGTCATGTTACCGGTGACAATATCCTAATGCGTTTTCTATCTAAATCCTGTGACAGTAGCTTACTACATCGATGCAATGGAGCAGAAAGACCACAGGTTTATCAATGAAGAAATGTATTTCTTTTCAAGGTCAAAAAACAAACAGTCAAAACACAAAGTCCAAAGCCATAAGTGATCTGAAGCAAAAATGCTGGAAGACAGGCACTTTAATGCAGAACATCAGTGCAGCTACAAAATTAAATCAATTGATCTTGCCAGTAAGATATGGTCAGTTTGGGATATTATAATAATTTATACCTTCTGCTTATAAAATAGAAATTATTTTGTCTCTTTTCTGAAATTTAACAGTACGGTGCTGAGTGTTGAGAAATGTAACATAGGGCAATTTAATTGTTATTTAAGGAACATCTTTAATTGCCGTGTATCCACTATCTTTGGTCACCCCTGCTCAGTTAAATCGCAGTCACGTGATCTGTCCTATTATTTTTTACATCACATGCAAGCAAGGAGTATAGTGGGAAAAGTGTATGCACTGTTGCATGGCAACAGCAGGGTCACAGTTCAGAGAGGAAACCAGGAAGTAATCAGATACAAAGAAAAGAAAAATGGTACATTGATATGAGCTACTTTACTAGAAACAGCATATTTGTTTTCCTTTACATAAATGTATGTGGTACACATATGATTATACCTTCTTTGCTTTGGGACACCACCCCTTTAACCCTTTGCTGCAAAAAGATCCAGGACTGAAAGACTATCAGTTCACACATCTTGATGTTCCGACACGTCATAATGTGCAGGGGTTCTATGAAGCAAGGCCAAGAGCTTCATAGAGAGTGAGGACCGGCTTCCATCAATAGCTGGGTTAATAACATGCCACAGTGATCGCACTGTTGCCCCATTAACCCCTTAAAGGCTGTTATCACAACGTTTAAGTGTAAGTGACAGGCCTGACTGCTCTCTGACTGCTGGACATAAAATACTTACCTCTGTGCGGTCCAATCGGCGATCTACTAATAAAGTCTGCTAAAAGAGTCTGCTCTATTTTTGAAATTTATGACATAGCCTTTTACCTTTTAAAAGTTTAAATCACCCTCTTTACCAATTTATTTTAAAATAAAATAAAAAAAGATATATATATATCTATATATATATATATATATATATATATATATATATATATATATATATATATATACATACATTGGCTAGGTTCACACATTGTTTTATTTTTTTAGTAAAGAACGGATGCTGATCGCAATGGCCTCAGCGTCCGTTCTTCACTGCAGAGGCCTCATTGCATTGAAATCAATGCAATGCCGCCTGCTGTGTTCACACATCGTTATTCTAACGCACATTCTTTAGAACGGGGTTAGAAAAATGTGCCCTCTTCACACAATGCAATGTGCAGCGGCGGCCGTACATAGCATTGAAGTGAATGGCTAATTGATTTTCAGGCACACCCAGCGGTGCCCGCAAATCATTTGTGAAGAAAGAACGTTCCTGCAGCCGATACAGAGGTATCTGCTGCAGGAATGGGCTAGGTGCAGCCCGGCGGTCGTCTGTTTAACAGCGTCCGTTGCTTAGCAACAAACGCTGTTAAACGATGTGTGAACATAGCCATACATATTATAGTGAGCATAATTGTGTGTAATAATATTCCCACGTGGTGAGGGGTGTAAAGGAAAAGAGGGAAAAATTTTGAGGATTGTAGATGTTTTGTCATAATATCAGAACAAAAATAAAAAGTGATCAAAACTTCCCATCTACACAAAGGTCATAATAATGATTAAAAAAAAACAACAAAACTTTAGGTATAAAAATAAGGACAAGGAGCAAAAACAGAAACACAAAAATGAAAAAGTGACCCAAGATCAAAATAGGCTGCAGAGACAAAGGGTTAAGGGATTTCTAATAATAGAAAACATACTATTTTTACATACTTTTTATGTTAACTTATAGTGTAGCATGATAAATCAGACCCGTAGTAGGTGTTTATTGACAAGTACATGATTGGAGGAGACTTATATACACGTCCTTAGCAAATGGTAGCAAACTGTGTCAGCTGTTTAAATATTATAGCAAGTGACAGAGTCCCTTTAAGCTATACCTAGGCAAAACACATAATTAATTGAGATGGGAAAGATAACTAAGTAAAAATGAACACTATACGACGTCTTCTTCTCTAGTCTCCTTATATGGGTTTATAAATAAATATATATATATATATGCATTTTTTATTTACTTCAGTATTGTATTGTTTTACAGGTTAAATCGTGCCAGGGACATTGTAAAAAGTTCACAGGCTCTGTTGCATCTGTTCATCTTGCCCCTCTTTACCTTCCCCATCCCTCAGGCCACCTATTTATATGGATGTCAGCCATGGCCTGGCCATAACTTTCAATTACATAACTGGCCACAAGGCATCAATACAAAAATGTATTAACCCCTTCATGTCAGCAATACGTAGATATATGTTCCTGCTGCACAAATCAAGTGTAGCAGAAACGTATATGCACATTCCTGATATTGAAGGGGTTTTATGTGTGCGGGATCGCTGCAGTGAGAGGGGTCCCGCACACATCAATGTCCAGGGAGCTGAGGGTAAAGAGAGGCAGCTGTGATCCCGCAGCTGCATCTCATTAACCCCTTAAACACTGTGATCTATAGCGATTGCAGTGTTTAAGGTACACAGTGACAGAACAGCCATGCTGCGGGGGTCCCGATTGGATGTACTGACGGGTAGGAGTAAGCCACTTTTAAGAACATAGCCTAATTCTGGTTAAAATCAAGCATCTATTTTAAACAAATGAAAATGCCTTATCCTTATGCTAACTACTGTATATGGCTTAGTTGTTAGAATACATTAGAGAACTCGCATTGATGGATTGTTCTGTAAACTTTTACAGTAAGAATATTGAAATAAGAAATCCAACACTTCTCTACTGAAATGTTTTGCCTCTTTTTTAGCCATTCCTCTATATTTAACAATTACCAGTCCCCACTGTTACCAGAGCGATTTACACGAATCTACTGTAATGGTTTGGGGATCAAATAATCCTAAATCTTCCGCTCTTTGACTGCATTTTTCACACTGAGTGGTTCTATAAATTCTTTTCACCCTTGAAATAGGCACTTGCGAGGAACCTGCTATGTATTTTGCTGAGTTGCATTGCATGCTCGAGTTGACAACTATTACTGTATTGTAAGTTAAAGCAAGACAGACTTTTATGTGCACTGTGATGTAGACAGTAAAGCTGTGTTTGTTCATGTGATAACAAGTCACTGATGTCAGTTTGTCTCTTTTTGGACAACCCAGTGTGGGATACAATAGCTTTTACTCAGAAAATGAGCAAAAAACAACTGGGTAGCTAACAAAAAAACAGTAGATGACAAGCTGAACTATGGCAGCTAGAAACCAATGCTTAATTGCCAAGAAAGTTTTCATGAAAAAGAAACTGAGATTAGTGCTATGTGGTGCCCAGTTCTTTTCAACGAAAGGGTAAGAAAAATAGTTCATGTCAGAAGGACAATTAAGCACAGTACTTTAGGTGTTAGTAGGGTTACATAGCTTTATGCCCTTGTCCTAAATGAGGGGCGATAGGGAAGTAAAATTTAAGATAGATTTATCATCGGACACTTATATAGCCAACTACACACTTAAACAGAACTAATTCAGTTAGCAAGGTCAGTTTGTAGGTAAGGCGGAGTCTGATCAGCAATGCCTATGACTACCGCGTTACATTACAATGCAGATCAGCATTGCAGTGTAATATACTTGTCATCGTGAAATCATCAACTGCCAGTGCTAATTAGACAGATCATGTGACTGGGATTGAACTGAGCATGATTTTCCCAATAAAGTGTATGCCTGGCGGGCCGTTACCAAGGGCAACAGGTTATGAAACTAAACAGCACATGAGGGATAAGTGAGTCTATATCTATTGAACAATACATTTTAAGAAATGCTTGTAAATTTGGAAAATGTTTAATTTAACATAATGCATCACTACAGACCTAGTTTTCTTCATGACACCAACTCTTTAAGGCCATTTCCAGATTGGTCCTGATAGGGTTAATAATAATGAATTTATTTATAAATAAATAAATAGACAATTATTTCAACTCAAACAATATTTTACCATTAGTTTTTACAATGTAAGGCTATGTTCACACGTCGTATGAGACCGGCCGTTCCGTGACCCCGGCCGGGTCACGGAACAGGTGGTCTCTGGCCGGATTATCTTTCCGGCCACAGAGCTCTGATGCGGGCGTGAACTGACAGGGCTTTCTGCGGCCGGAATTCACTGAATTCCGGCCGCAGAAAACTGACATGTCAGTTATTTGAGGGGCCGCACGGGATCCCGTCCGGAGCGTATACGATGTGTATACGCTCCGACAGGGATCCCATTGAAAGTAAGGCATTGTTCCACCGCGCAAAAGTACGGCCGTTGTTGCCATCGGCAACAACGGCCGTACTTTTACGTAGTGTGAACATAGCCTTAAACTACACATAACCCCTGAAACCCCTTTATAACATACACCATGCCCCCTAAAAGTCTTTATAAAATACACCGTACACCCGGAAGTTTATCTATTTACACATTTTACCCCCTGAAATTAATTTAAAAACACTCAATACCCCTTAAGTTATACACCATATGGTCTAAAATTCATTAAATACACAATGTACATCCCAATATTCAGTACACACCATACCTCATGATTTTCATTTAAATATATACTGTACCACCTAAATCCATTATAATATACACACTGACACACACTTTACTTTTTGCAGTGGCAGTGATGGCTGCAGCATCACACTAATGAAGTATTATCTCCATGCTGCTACTAAAGAAAATGTTCTTCACACAGTGTTACCCTATATAATTGTTAAATAAAACCGCCACACTGATGTTCTACCATTACTAGTACAGTCCATATAGACACTATAAGAGATTACAGTACAGTTGCATCCAGTGACTCACAGGTGACATCTTTGCTGATTGAAGGTATGCACTTTCTCCTCCATCTGTCCCAGACTGCCAGGACAATTTCTTCCAGCCATAACCTATCTTTCAACAACCTGCTAAATATCTTAGGTTCCTCATTCTTCCATCTTTCTTCTTACCCTCCCATTAAACTGGGTGACAGAGTTCTTTGATGTGTTTCAAATTTGAACAGGAAGCATGCCCTATATACATGCTTACAGTTGAAAGAGTGATCAGGCATGAGTTATGTAAACATTTAATTTTACCCTTCTAGTCAGGATGCAGCTTACTCACCCTGCATCAGATCAGCACTCCCAGGTCAGTTATACCACTAGCCCGGTACTATAAATGATCATACATCTGGCCTACTGATTGTTCACTTAAACATTCTATAGATTTTGGCAATATCATATGCCTTTGCATTTCACATTTCACATACAACAAAAATATAGTATAAAACAGACTATAGGTCAGATAATATTGAATATACCAAAATAGCACTGGCTGCTGTATGTCAAAGAGATTCAGAGGCAGAATATCACTGGATTATGGAGAGTAAACAATACAAGGTACACAGTAGTGGAGAATGAGTATGAACTATAATAATAAATGACACCAAAATTGAATTTGGAGGGATGGGGATGAAGTGGCAAGGTAAGGGCACGGACTTTCATATATCACAATTCAGTAGAGAAATATAAAGCATGCTAAAATTGGCTGAATCAATACTTTAGAGTAAACAAGTGAAAGCAAATATAGAGAAAAAGCACTTAACACATGTTGAATAGCATCAGAGTGTTCTACTGTATGCTTTCATTCTAATAATGTCATTAAAATAATTGTTCAACAGCATTCAGAGTCATAGATAATTCTATTACCTTGCCAGGCTCCTGGACCCTCCAGTACACTGATTATTGGCCCAGGCTTTAAATAGGAGTAATGCTGCTCTAGATAATATGAGTGAATACATGGTAATGACAAAGTTCCCTTTTATTGGCCCAAAATACATATTTTGTTTCCAGAACACATAATTCATAATGCTTTGATTTATAAACCTACTCTACTGTTGTGTTTTTTCCAAGCAGACAGTATTTGTCCTCCATAAAGTAAATAAGAGCTGTACGTGTTAGTTAAAAGTAGGACAAATTTGGGGAGTCTCACTTCACAGACTATATTGGGGAAAGAAGAGTCGAGCATGTTGGATTTTTTGTTCTCAAAGAGAAAAATGTCTGGCAGTGGCTTACTCCTTACGGCTATGTTCACACAATGTAAAAAATAGAAAAAAGGCGGGCAATTTTTATATTAAAAAAGGCCAGTTTTGCCGCAATTTAAATGGCAATGCATTGAAGTCAATGGAAAGACGGATACATTAAAAAACTGACGTTTTTGCCGCAGGCGTCAAAATAATGAACATGATCATTATTTTCTGACGTCTTTTGCAAACAGCATTTTTTATTAGTTGTTCACACACAGTTGTTCTTTTGTCACCGTTCTCTCTTCGTTTTGACTATTAAATTCAATGGACTTTTCAATTAAGCCACGTCCAAAGGGCAATTAGTAACCCAAACTAGAATAATGTACAAACACCAGTCATTGCACTAAGAGGAGACCAGACAGCTAAATGACATCCATTATTTTAGACTCAAACTAACGGACGTAATTTAAAACGGAGCAGAAAAAACGTCGTGTGAACAAAGCCTATAACTGGGTTGAGAACACACGGTAGTTCAGCCATGCTGAATGTTCATATGTAGGGAAAATAGTGAAAGACTGCATTCATCTGGCAGCTACTAAAATTGCATGGCCACCTTACAGTATACCTGTCATGGAGGACGGCTGCTGGATCAGTGACAACTTCCTCTGTAAGTTTGGGTCTCTATAGATATTAATCCACAATAAGACCATGCATTGCGATATCATTGCATGTTTGTATCTATGGAGACATGGACTTTAGGATGAACAGAGGAACTTGCTGCTGATCCTGCCATCATAGCAGGTACACTTTAAAGCGACTCCGTACCCACAATCTGACCCCTCCAAACCGCTTCTACCTTCAGATAGCTGCTTTTAATCCAAGATCTGTCCTGGAGTCCATTCAGCAGGGGATGCAGTTATTGTCCTAAAAATACTTTTAATCCGGCAGCGCTGTGTCTAACGGCCGGGGATTACATTTGTATATGCATTAGTCTGGGGCACCCTCTCTGTCCTTCCTCCCCACCCTGCTCAGCATTAGGAATACTCCAGGAACATTTACTGCTGTTTGAGCTTCGCACAGGTGTATTAACGATCTAGCCCATGTGCCGGGCTGCCACAGGTGGGGAATAGGAAGCAATCTGCTTGGAGTATTCCTAATGATGAGGAGGGTGGGGAGGAAGGACAGAGAGGTTGTGCCAGCCTTATGCATATACAATTGTAAGCCCCGGCCGTTAGACACAGCGCTGCTGGATTAAAAGTATTTTTTAGGACAATAACTGCATCACCTGCCGAACGGACCCCAGGACAGATCTTGGATTAAAATCAGCTATCCGAAGGTACAAGTGGTTTGGGGGGGTCAGATTGTAGGTACGGAGTAGCTTTAAGTACTGTGTATTAAGAGCTGCAATCAGCTTTTCACGTAGACCATAATTTCTGATACTGAGATTAACATGTAGACCAACATTCTTGTTGTTCATAAAAGTTGATCCCCCACTCACAGAAAAAAAAAAAAAAAAACTTAATGTATGGCTTTATTAATGCTTTTTGTGCCATATCACACTGTATTGTATATTTTATTGTGTTCCACAGCGCCCATGTACCTGCCTAGCATGTAGAGTTAGATCCTGTTGCATTTAGTGGTGTAACCATATACAGTTTAAGTCAATGAAACCAAGAAAGAGGTCCCTTTACGCTATTCTTCATATGCAGAAGACCTTTATGCTAATTTAGGTGTATTTTAAACTTATTCTAAGTCTAAAAAATCAAAGTTCCATAAAACGTAAGTCCAAAGTGCCTCAGGCTTGTGAGCACTTATCAATGAATAAGGAATACCAAGTCTGAAATGCATTGGACTTACATGCTGTATACCTAAAGATGGATTAAATTCAAAATAAAGATTGATATTAGACATGTTAGTGTGCTGCCAGTGCACATATTTCTGTATTCATTTGATATCACCTATCACCAAGATCCAGTACATTCATTATTCCTTGATGTTACAGTGCTACAGAAGGCGGCATATTATACCAAATGTATGAAATAAATGTGATGAAACTTTATGCATTCTTTCTCTCTTTCTATAATTTTTTGTATTTGTTCCTCCTAATCTTAATGGACTCCTAAAGAGTACGACCGTCTATTGAATCTTAATCCAAACGTCACACGACACGAGTTTCCCTTTGTTCACGAACAATACAAAGTATTCTTTTTAGCTCCTGGTGCACATGTAATTATTTTTAATGTGGCTGTTTGATCTCAAGATCAAATGAAGTGTCAATGGATGGAGGTTGTTTAGGTGCTAATGACTTATGGTAGCAGCTCCCTTAATTAAAGCTTAAGTGTGACAGGAACGTGTAGCTGCTAACATAATAAAGCTTTGTGATAGTTGTAATTAGCGCAGATACATAGAATGGAAGGCTTTTACATATCTCATAGTAGCTGCGCATTAACATATACATTGCAGGTGTTTAATATCCACAGAATCTTCTAATATCACTTCATAAAGATGCTAATTAGGTAATTTATCTTAACACAGCCAAGAATATGTAAACATTGCATTATTACTTTTATATAAATTCAGCCATTATTGTTTATCTGCGTGCTTCTAACCTAGCACAATATTAAACTGGCATAATTGATATTCCATTATAATACTTTTTCAGATAAAACATTATATACTTATCCAAGATGTAGGAAACTGCTTATTGAAAAAGAAGGCACAATTTTTTTAAATGGACCCTTCTAGAATAGGCATGCCCAGCCCCCTAATTCGGATACAGAACTGCCTGAAAGCATAATTCTGGCAGACTTTTTAGGTGGAGGTGTACTGTATATGTGGAAAGTTACATTTCAGCACCTTTTTGCGAAGATTTTCAGTGAGCACAATTACAGCATTTATTGGTACATCTTTAGGCCGGGTTCACACGCTGTAAGACACCGACCATTCTGTGACTCAGCCGTGACACAGAACGGCCCGGTGTCAGTGCAGTTCATCCCAGCCAGTACTGCAGATGAACTTTATTTGTGCTGAATTGAGATGCGGGCGCATCCATGTGTGCCTGCATCCGATTTCACCATAGCACACAATGGAAAGTGCGGCCGGAGTGAGTTGTGAACTGTCAGTGTTGTGTGACTTGTCAGTTTTCTGTGCGGCCGCTTGTAATAGCATACGCTCCGTCCAGGATTCCATTAATTCAATGGAATGTATCTTTTGAATTAATCATGGCTGTTGTTGCAATTTGAAACAGCAGCTGTGATTAATTCAAATAATACGTTGTGTGAACAGAGCCTTAAGGTGCAGAAATGCAGTAGGACCTTCCTTAGTGGTAGATCATACTGTTTGTGTCTTATGTATTACAGATCTGTGTTGTATGGATCAATTTCTCTAAAGTTGTTGATGGTTTTATGAAAGTAGTATTGTGACAAGTTCCATTTTGAAGGTATTCTTTAGAGATGATTGAATCAAAGTCCGTCCAATTCCAAGCTGCAAAAATTGGATGTAGATCTAGGGAGTCCAGGAAAACATGGTCATAGTCTATGCCTAGGCCAGTCTAGGCCCTCTGCTGCAGTCAGCCATTGGCTAGACATCCCCATTACATGGGAAAATGTATATCAGATGACCAATCATTTTTTGAATGGTACTAAGTTACCCATTAAAATGACAAATGAGCACTGAGAACATAGTTTTGCCTCTTTATAAATCACTGGTCAGACCACACATGGAATACTGTGTACAGTTTTGGGCACCGGTATATAAGAAGGACACAGCTGACCTAGAGCGGGTGCAGAGGAGGGCAACAAAGGTCATTAAGGGAATGGGTGGGTTACAGTACCAGGACAGGTTATCACGCTTGGGGTTATTTACGCTAGAAAAAAGACGTCTTAGGGGCGATCTGATCACAATATACAAATATATGAATGGACAGTACAGAGATTTTTGTAGTGGTATTTTTACTCCTAGGTCTGTAACAATAACAAGGGGGCATCCTCTACGTCTAGAGGAAAGAAGATTTCATCATCAGCATCGACGCGGGTTCTTTACTGTACGAGCAGTAAGACTGTGGAACTCTCTGCCACATGATGTTGTCATGGCTGATTCAGTAAATAAGTTCAAGGGAGGCCTGGATGCTTTTCTTGAAAAATATAATATTACAAGTTATGGGCATTAGATTTCTGGTGATACGTTGATCCGGGGATTGTTCTGGTTGCCATTGCAGTCGGGGGAGGGGGGGGGGGGAGTTTCTCCCTGTGGTGGGGCGTTTGTCTTCTGCCCCATAGGGGTTTTTCGCCTTCCTGGATCAACACAGTAGGATTTTCCTAGGTTGAACCTGATGGACTCTTGTCTTCTTTCAACCTTATTTACTATGTTACTATGTTACTGCTGTACTGAATATACTAAGAGTCTTGGAAGAAAATGTCAGTTACCAATATGGCCCACCACCTTTTCATGTGCTGGATAGTTACGGTTAATGTGCAGTGTTTAGACAAGTGGTGAATAGAAGAAATCCTGCCATGGGGCATTGCTAATAATGAAGAGGGTGGGGAGGAGGGACGGAGAGGCAATGGGGCACAGACACTAAAGGTCATGCTAATTTGACACAGGGCTGCAAGTTTAAAAGTTGTTTTTCAGGACAATAACTGCATCACCTGCCGAACGGAACTCGGGAAAGATCTTGGATTAAAAGCAGCTATCCAGAGGTACAAGTGGCTTGGCGGGGGGGACAGATTGTGTGTACAGAGTCACTTTAAATCTTATTCATAAAATAAATTAAATGCAGAACTATTCCCTTTCACTTTTTAACAATATTGGATGAACAAACATTTGCATATTAGCATTTCCATTGTGGATCACCAGGTAATTTGTAAAGCCGTCTGCTGCAATCAGCCTTTGGATGCATGTCCCCCTATTACACAGGGAGATGTATGGGTAACGGCCAAGCAGCCAACAAAGAAGCTAATGCTTGTCCTATTCAGCCATTAATTATCCCATGTAAATCCCAGTCAGGTTCTAGCTTACATTTTTTTTAAATTAATAAACAGGTCTCTTCCTATACACTCACATAAATAAGAAACCTGTGAACAAAACCCTGTAAAACATTTTATGGGGTTGATGGGACCACCCCTTCACCAGCAACTTTATATATACACAGTGTGCATTGAGCAGCTCCAGGGACTGTCAGGATGACTAGTCACCCCATTCCCAGAGGGTTTTAAACCTATGTTTTACAAAATGAAAGGAGCCTTACTAACTCAGCGTTGCCATTCATGTGAACTGAGACCAAAGTGTCATTAACTTACTGTGCCTACACCATTAGTATATGAAGCTGACATACTATAAGATTTAGGCAGGGTTCTGTTACATGCAGGGGGATGAGCATACAGAGAAAAGAAACACTGCTGACCTATAGCACAAAGCACCCTAGGCCATGCCTCCTTGAAACTGTACTGGTTTTTTTTTTTTTTGTAAAATAAAAAGACAGACAAAAAGTTGTGACATTAACCCCTTAACAACTAAGGGCGTACATGCCCTGGCATCGTTAAGGGTGTTCAGAGGTGGTCAGTGCTGCGACCCCGCTCTGAACCCCAGCGATCCCGAGTGCTATATGCAGCCCAGGACCGCGGCAATTAGTGGGCACGGTGCAATCGCCATGCCCGCTGATTAGCCTTTTAAATACAGCTGTCAAAGTTGACAGGTGCATTTAAAATGCTTATTTTCCCCATCTCTGGTGTCTAGAGGAGCAATTCCCGCATCTGTCTCGGGCCGGGGTCTGTGCTGTAATGGTGCTGATCTTGGCTCAATAATCTATTGCTCTTGGCTGCAGCAGCCGAAAGCAATAGAACACTGACCACATGATTCTATGCAGTATATCTATACTGCATAGATCTCAATGAGAGATCAGAGTTGTAATTCCGGGGGGGCTTCTAGAATGTGCATAAAAAAAAAATCACCCCCCCCTTTACCCATTTTATAAATAAAAATACATAAATAAATAAATAAATAAACAAACATATTTGGTATTGCCCCATGTGTAATAGCCTGAACAATTAATTTATTTAATTCCTGATCTCGCACGGGAAATGGTGTAAGTGCAAAAAAATTCCAAAGTGCATTTGCATTTTTGCACATTTTTGGTTGCATTAAATTCAGAAAAGTTGTAATAAAAAGCGATCAAAAAGTCATATAAGCGCAATCAAGGTAGCAATAGAAAGTACAGATCATGGCGCAAAAACTGACACTTTGGCCCTATAGACCAAAGAATAAAAGGGCTATATACATGGTAAGACAGCGATTTAAAGGAACATTTATTTTTTAAAAGTAGGTTTTAATTTTTTAAAAGCCATCAAATAAAATAAAAGTTACACAAGTTACATATCATTGTAATCATACATAATAAGTCAGTTTTACCAAAGGGCGAACGGCGTAACAGGGGTCTCTAGGTGAAAAAATGCAAGTGCTGTGGCCTTTTAAAGCACAAAAACGAAAGCGCAAAAATAGAAATTGTCCCGGTTCTTAAGGGATAAAAGCTTTTATTAGGCTGTAGTCTGTACAGCTGCCAGCCTTGTAGCATTTGGAGAGGTGACAGATTCATTCACTTTAAGCTATGTAATAAATTGACCTTATATTTTTATTCTCGGCACATCCAAAGCTAAATGAATATACTACATCTTTGGTTATCATTATGTCCAAGTAATAATATAATGTAGATATATATCATGGAGTAAATGTATGTAAATGAGTTCATCCCAAGGTGTGGGCAGAAGAAAGACCTCTGATAACCCCATCTGTAATTATTTGTGTAAGAATGGAAATTATCCATTGCTTTATCTATCCCACACAATGATTACTGTTTCCAATTAAAATTGTAAAGATTTTGATCTGCGCAACAATGTCATGTGCTAGAGGTTGTGACATCTCTTACTAATTGTATGTAATAAGCAGCAAAAACTAATCCTTTTATAAATGCTTGAGTAGCCCTTTAAAGGGATATTCTAACATAGAAATGGCATATATTGCAGGTGCTGTATAAAACTGAAAACAAGCTATATTTACGAAGCCATAGTCCTCTGCTAGGCCCCCACTGCTAATCTCTCCCTCCTGCTTCTGAGATGAGAGCCTGGAGCAGAACTTGCCCATTTAGCCAATTACTGGCCTCAGCAGTCTCCTGTGTTGCCCAGTGATCCGCTGTTCCAAGCTCTCATATCAGAAGCAGACCAGCAGCAGTGAACTGTGGTTTGGTAAGTATAGCTTCCTTTTTTGTTTATATACAGCACCAGTCTTGTGATATATAATATATATATATATATATATATATATATATATATATATATAATTTTATTTAATGTCAGCAGAATACCTCTTTAAAGGGTTAATAATTTATTTACAAAGATCACCTTTGGCTGCTTACTATATACAATTAGTTAAAATCTAAAAAGACTAAGATCTAAAAATGGAAGCAGTTGCTGTTAATGTTATGTTATGAGGGGACCATCATTAAAACAGCTCATTAGAGTAGCCATTTTGAGTCTGGCACCCACACACCCATAATCCGGATGCTGGCATTCACCCGTGTGAAGATCCTCATATAGCCTCTTATAGTCTATCATTTCTTCTTCTCCACCTTTCTTCTGCTTAACCACGGCTCTGGGATGAATTAACTTAAGCAGTAGAAGAAGTGATAGGCACTGCTGGCCTAGGGCACCAGGCTGTAGACCCTGTCTCTTCGACACAGCGCTAAAGGTTAAAAGGTCTTTTTTATTCAAACATAGGCATCAGGTGACAAACAGACCCCGGGATAGGACGTGGATTGACGTTGGCAATGCAATAGTACCAGCTATTTGGATTTGGCTACAGATTTGCTTTAAATAGTAAACATTTTTGAGGCCTTAACATGATAAGTCCTCTGTGAGACAAAGTTAAGGTTACAGCAGTATGTATGGCTTTGGGTATACAGCTGGTACCCAGTGGTAACTAAACACTTGTTTATAAACAGACTGGTCTAGCTAATGTAGATGCAAAAATGTTCATTTTTTGATGGCTATATGCAGGGACAATTCTAGGCTTTTTGCTGCCTGAGGCAAGACCTGAAATGGCGCCCCCAACTCCACCCACTGCCCCATCACTCCTCCACCAAGCCTTTTGAAAAAACAAAACAAAACAAAAAAACTACATTTTATAATAATACGCATGTACACAATCCAACTCCACAATAAATTATCCTTTTAAAACATTACCTTCCAACCCAATCTGCCACTCTTAAAAATTGCCGCCCTGAGCAATAAACTCATTTCGCTTCATGGCAGAAGTGGCCCACATGTCTGTTGTATGCACACAGAGGTATTGGCAGAAACAAAGGCTTTTTTCTAAGTAGTGCTTTTTTTTGCAACTTAGGATGGAAGAAGTAATGGCTTTTTTAAGCCATCTAAAAATTATCCCATTTTGGGGTGTTGTAAGAGATTAAGGAAATGACATGGTATTGTCCACTGACTGCTGTCATTCACAGAGATTTTCTTTTAGCATCTACTGTCTCTAAGATGACTGCATAGGTTTGTATAGTGGCTCTGTCTTTACCCCTCTACTACTTCCTGATTGCCTGGAAGAGCTTTTTACAGGGCATTATATGCTATCATGAGATTGTGTGATCCTCCTTGATGACATGTGGATGATACTCTTTTACAGGGTCAGCCAAAACATTCTTCTCAAGATTCTTATTTGCACTGAACATTAAAGGAGTCTGACACTTTGAAAATATTTTCATCTGGCAGGAGCAGGGGGGTAACATAGTAAACAATCACTACTCAACTCTCCCCCTTCTGTTGCAGTGCTGGATTGCCACTTCAGGACCGCTACCGGGCTCCTGGATCTCCTTTACAACTGTTGCTACAACCTGATTGTTGACTGCCCACTCAGCCAGTCAGTGTCGGGACACTGCTGGAGTCCCTGATTGGCTGAGCAGGCAATCTATCAGTCAGGTCAAGCATTTGCCCCCCAAGTCATGACATCATCATAATTGGGAGTAAATACCTTCTGGAGGTGCTTCCAGAGCCTGTGTTGGGGCACTTCAAGGACATGGGGAGAGGGAAGTAATGATTGTTTATTACCCCCCGCCCCTGCCAACTTGCCAGCTGACAAACTTTTCAGATCAACATACTTCTCCTTTAAGAGAATGTTTGTGTATGAATTAAAAAAAAAAAAAAAAAAAAAAAAAACACATTTAATAGCTTTTTTCATTATCAGATAATGAATAGATACCGCTTGCAATAAAATAACAATGTTCTTAGCTTTTTGTTTTTTCAAGTAGCAGTAGTAGTGGTCGTAGTGGTCGTAGTTTACTTTATATAATTGTTTATATCTGGACATAATATTTTCTATGTTCTTAGAAGAAAAACAAAGCTGCAATAACAAATCCCCACAACACTAACAGTAAACAAAGCTAACAAATACATAGTACTCAGTTTTGAAAGCATGTACTGCATGGCTGAGGAAATACAATCATACTCTGAATAGCAGAATTGCCATGTTATTGATTAGACAGTGTTTTATAATTTGACTTTTCATGATTATGAAGTGCATTACATGCTGTTATTTCAAGTGTAACCCAAGTTCTAATAATAACTGGTGATGGCATTGCATGTTCAATGAGGCCTGTCACTATTTGTATTCAATGTTCTTGAAAAAAAATATCACAATGAATACCACAGTACACTGTGAAAGTGTTTCCAAGGAAATGAAAAGATTAGGGAATAAATCTATTATAAAACTTTACAGTTACTATTTCCATAAAAAGGTTTTATTGGAGGTATGCCTTTAATCCTATTTATTAACACATATCTACCACAGGTCATTTGTTCTGCAATAATTTAACTTCCATCCTAATATTATCCCACTAATGCTGCGTTTACATGAAACGATTATCGTGCGAATTTGCATGATAACGGTCGAATTCGATTGATAATCGTATATGTAAACGCAACGAACGATCAACGATTGATCTTTCAACAGGTTCTCAAATCGTCGTTGATCGTTCGCAAAAAAATTCGCAGATCGTTCCATGTGAACAGTTGTTCGCCGATTTAATCAATGTGCGAGATAGGCTTTAACCCCTTAACGACATCGGGCGTAAACTTACGCCCTCGCGCCCTGGTACTTGGCGCATCAGGGCGTAAATTTACGCCCGATGTTTCCCCGATCGCTGCGTGTTCACACACAGCGGTCGGGGAAGATGGCCTGCTATAAATCATAGCAGGCCATCTTAGCTTCACGGCACGGGGGGTGGTTAACACCCCCCGTGCTTACGATCGCTGCTATAGGCTGATCAATTCAGATCAGCCAATAGCGGCGATCGGAACCTTTCCGGGTCATCGGCGACCCGATGACCCGGAAAAAAAATGGCGGTCGGTGCTGTCCGAGGACGGCACCGACCGCCATTACTGTAAAAAGTAATGGTGATCGCCGTGCCACCGGCCCGATCGCCGTGAACGGCCTGCCGGCCGTTCACGGCGATCGGGCCGGTGGCACGGCGATCAGAGTCCCACAAAATAGTAAATACCTGCCCTGGACCCCTCAGCTAGGTAGCCGAGGGGTCCAGAGCAGGTATTTGTACATTACTCACCTGTCCCGGGCTCCTGATCGGCGTCTTCCGGGTTCGCGGCGTTCTCGTCTTCGTTCGGGTCTTCGGCTTCTTCCGTGACGTCACGTTCGGCTTCTCTCGGCTATTTTCGGCTCCAGCGTCGGCTCTTTCCGTATTTTGCGCTCTGCTGCCCCCTAGCGGCTGATATGTGTAATACACTTATCAGCAGCTACAGGGATATTCAGAATGTAGAATTTTTTTTTTTTTTTTTTTTCTATTTTCCGCACCCTATCGCCGCTGAGTGTTGATCAGCATCGCACGAAAGTGCGCTGCTAATCAGCAACTCCTCCTTTTTGGCGTAGGGTGTTTTTTTTCTATATCCTACTGCCACGGTCTGCTTATAAGTGCCGCACATAAGTGCGGCATTTAGCAGCAACTCCTTTGTTGGCGTAGGTTTTTTTTTTATACTTACTGTAAAAAAACACGTAAAAAACACTACATTACACCACACTACATTGAATAAAGTTTGACACTACACCACTATATACCCCATATACCAATCCCCGTATAAAGACGGCCCCCAGGGTGTTTTCGGCGTCAGAGGGATACGTTATTATTGCCTCAGACACCAAAACAGCCAGTGAGGATGAATGGGGGGGATCCTTCTTTCCTCCATTCATCCTCATCATCCTGTGACGTGTCTGGGGGGTAGCATAGCGTACGCTGCCCCCCAGACACGTCTTTTCCGCCAGAACCGTCCCAATAAGAGATGACGGTATGGTGTGAAATTCTACAAACTGTGTGAGCGTACCTCTGGGTACACTTACAGATCCAGGGTACGTGCACACTGCGGAATGGCGAAGGATAACCCTTTGTGCATTCCGCAGCTGGCACCCACCGGCGGACTGATGCGGGCGCATGTCTCCACCCGTGTCATAGACTCCATTCTATGCACGGGCGGAATCCGTCGTCCATCCAAAGAATGAACACATTGGACGGAGAGCGGAATCCGCCCGTGCATAGAATGGAGTCTATGACACATGTGGAGACGTGCGCCTGCATCAGTCCGCCGGTGGGTGCCAGCTGCGGAATGCACGAAGGGTTATCTGTTGCGATTCCGCAGTGTGCACGTACCCTTAGAGTGTATGTAGGAAGGGACACCCGAATCTAGCCCCCAGATGCCCCCTCCCCCCCCATCCTCGGAGTTAGTGGGGAGATCGTTCGGGAACTGATCTTCCCACTGCTGGATAAAGGTCACCACCCGTACGGGGATAACTTTTATACCAGCACCCCCTCTTCTGGTCCCTCGCTGCCCGAGCTACTGTAGCTTGCGGCACGATCCGAACATATCAGAAGCAGTAATAGCGCCCTAATATTTAGCAGCCATGGAGCGGACCCAGCGCTTCTGGATATGAAGGACCCCGTATCGCACCAGGGCAACATTTTCCAGGTGACGTCCCCCACACTGGAGAAAGGGAGACCCCAGAAGAAGTGGAGAGTGTGGCGTAACAGGGGGATCAGGAAGGACACCATTTCCAGTGTGACGCCTGTCCTGATCACCCCGGCCTCTGCATACTGGATCGCTTCAAGGCGCACCACACGTCACTGGGGTTCTACATTATCTAAATTCTGTCCCTTATTCCTATTTCAGGGGTCACGTTGATCCAGGGATTATTCTAATCGCCATTATGGAGTCGGGAAGGAATTTTTCCCCTGTGATGAGGCTACTGTCGTCTGCCTCACGAGGGTTTTTTTGCCTTCCTCTGGATCAACACAGGTTGAGTTTGATGGACACCTGTCATTTCCAACCTTATAAACTAATAATTGGCCTAATACCCCCAAATAAATTAGAATTGTCCCTTTTCCCCAGCTAAATAGGTATGGCCGCCATTCCCATTAGAGAATGCCATGATGCAATTACAAAGCCTCTGTGCGGCCAGGACAGTAGAAACCCCCCACAAGTGACCCCATTCTGGAAACTACACCCCATAAGGAATCTAACAAGGGGGGCAGCGGGGATATGGCCCCCTGGTGACGGCCACATTTGGGACGTGAAAATGAAAAAAATTGTATTTTTTATTTTCTCGGCACATGTTCTACGTAAGTGCCCGTCACCAGTGGGGTCCATATGCTCACTGCACCCCTTGTTAGATTCCTTATGGGGTGTAGTTTCCAGAATGGGGTCACTTGTCGGGGGTTTCTACTGTCCTGGCAGCACAGGAGCTTTGTAATTGCGACATGGCCTCCATCCTCCATTCCAGCCTCTAAATGGCGCTCTGTCCCTTTGGAGACTTGCCCTGTGCCCATATGGCATATTATGCCCACATGTGGGGTATTTTCGTACTCAGGGGACACTACCCTACACGTTTTGTGTTCATTTTCTTTTTTAACCCCTTGTGGAAATGGAAAAAAATCAAGGCTAGACCAACATTTAGTGTAATTTTTGTAAAATTTTTACTCTAAATCATTAATCTTGTCATGTTTTTTCATTTTCACAAGGGGTTAAAAGATAAAAAAAAACATTTAATGTGTAGAGCAATTTCCCCTGAGTACGGAAATACCCCACATGTGGACATAAAGCGCCATGCGGGTGCAGGGTAAGCCTCCAAAGGGAAGAAGCGCCATTTGGTTTTTGAAGGCTGGATTTGGATGGAATGGATTTCGAGGGGCCATGTTGCATTCAAAAGGCCCCTGTGTTGCCAAGACAGTTGAAACCCCCCACAAGTGACCCCATTATGGAAACTACACCCCTCAAGGAATGTAACAAGGGGTGTAGTGAGCATATGGACCCCACTGGTGACGGGCACAAATGTGGAACAATGTGGCGTGAAAATGAAATATTACATTTTTTACACTATAATGTTGGTTTAGCCTTGAATTTATCATTTTCACAAGGGGTTAAAAGAGAAAAAAACACACAATATGTGTAGAGCAATTTCCCCCGAGTCCGTAAATACCCCACATGTGGACATAAAGCGCCATGTGGGCGCAGGGCAAGCCTCCGAAGGGAAGGAGCGCCATTTGGATTTTGGAGGTTGGATTTGGCTAGAATGGATGATGAACGCCATGTCGCATTTACAGAGCCCTCGTGCTGCCAAAACACTGGAAACCCCCCACAAGTGACCCCATTCTGGAAACTACACCCCTCAAGGAATCTAACAAGGCGTGCAGTGAGGATATGGACCCCTTGATGACGGGCACATTTGTGCCATGAAAGTGAAAAAATGAAATTTTTCCCTTTCACGTCACATTGTTCCACATTTGTGCCCGTCACCAGTGGGGTCCATATGCTCACTGCACCCCTTGTTAGATTCCTTGAGGGGTGTAGTTTCCAGAATGGAATCACTTGTGGGGGGTTTCCAGTGTCTTGGCAGCACGAGGGCTCTGTAAATGCGACATGGCCCTTGAAATCCTTTTCAGTGAAATTCAGCTTCCAAAAGCCAATTGGCGCTCCTTCCCTTTGGAGGCTCGTCCTGCGCCCCCTTGGCACTCTATCGCCACATGTGGGGTATTTCTGTACTCGGGAGAAACTGCGCTACACATTTTTTGTCTTTTTTTGCCTCTTATCCCTTTAAGAAAATGAAAAATTGAAGGCTAGAACAACGTTTTAGTGTAAAAAATAAATTTTTCTTTTTTCACGCCATATTGTTCGGAAAATCTGTGAAGCACCTGTGGGGTCCAGATGCTCACCGCACCCCTTGTTACATTCCTTGAGGGGTGTAGTTTTCTAAATGGTGTCACTTTAGGGGTGTTTTTTTAGGTTTTGGCACCCCAGAGCCTCTGCCAACCTGAAGTGGTACAGTCAAAAATGACCAAATATAACGGAGGCGTTGAAATTCACTAGGCGCTCCCTTATATCTGAGGCTTGTGGTTGCGTCAAATAGCGCAATAGGGCCACATATGGGGTATTTCTATAAACTGCAGAAACGGGGCAATAATTATTGGGGTGCATTTCTCTGGTAATAGGTTTATAATTATGAAAAATATTGGATTACAATAAAATCTCTGCACAGAAAATTAAAATTTTCAAATTCCTTACACACTTAGCTTTTATTTCTGTGACTCCCCTAAAGGGTTAAAACACTTTCTGGATATGCTTTTGCAGAGTTTGGGGGGTGCAGTTTCTGAAATGGGGTGCTTTGTGGGGCTTTCTAACATACAGGCCCCTCAAATACACTTTAAACCTGAACAGGTCCCTAAAAATATCTGATTTTGAAATTTTACTGAAAATTTGGAAATTTGCTGCTAATGTTTTAAGCTTCCTATCGTCTAAAAAAAATGAAAGATAGTTTAATAAATGCCGCCAACATAAAGTAGACATGTTGCTAATGCTATTTAATATATAATTTATGTGGTATAACCACTTTCTGTATACGCAAAAAAGTTTCAAAGTTGGAAAAATGCATTTTTTCACATTTTTTCACATTATTTGGGTTTTTTTCATAAAGATTTGTTATGAGTATCGACTCCAATTTACCAGAAATGTAAAGTACAATATGTCACGAGAAAACAATCTCAGAATCAGCCGGATAGGTAAAAGCATCCCGAAGTTATTAATGACTAAAGTGACACTGGTCATATTCATAAAATTTGTCTCTGTCATTAAGGCCATTTCAGGCTCTGTCCTTAAGGGGTTAAGCGATCACAAAACGAATTTCCGTACGATATATCAAACCGTCTAAACACTGATCGTTATGAAAAAAAAAGCGTTACTCCGACATTGTTAATCGTACGATCGGGCGAATTATTGTTCCGTGTAAACGTAGCATAACACATCTTTATTTCATTCATAAGCAGCTAGAAGCCACATCCTCCACCAAAACAGAATCTGTTTTTGTGCATATTGGTCCAAAATAAAAACAAACAAACAAACATAGGATTGGTTGCTGTGGGCAGTTTACACCAGTTTTACACAGTTTGATAAATAGGTTTTTTTTTTTTGGATCATATTAATGGGCAATATAGGTCAATGCACTAGAGGCATGGTCGCAGCTCTTAGATGTTGCTATGGCCACCTAGACCACTCTTTTCTCATCATTATCTACCATAAGGTAACACAAATAACTAAAAGTCACTTTTTTTCTTCTTCCACATTCCACATTCTAAGTTGTGATGGGGAACAGGCTAGAGTCTAAGGGTATAAACTTACACACCGTATATGCAGCGTATTTACTGCTGCGATACGCAGCAAACTCGCAGCAAACTCGCAGCAGATTAGATCTAAATAACTGAACACAGCATCAAATCTGTACCAACAAATCTGCTGCGTATTTGTTGCATATCTGCTGCATATACGGTGTGTGGGTTTATACCCTTAACAAGAATGTCAACAGTGAGTTGCATAACAAAACACAACAATCACAGAGCTCAAGGAGATCAGTGAAAAAAAATAAAATGGAGTATTCATTTAAGAGTCTCCACTGATTACCCCCTACAAAATTTTAATACGCAAACAGCTGTCTGTGGATGGATGCCTATCCTTGGTAACCCTTGTCTTATGTCATTACACTTGCAACAGAGTTAGACTTTGGCTTATAGGGGCCACCCTAGTGTTTCCCTATTTAGGTCCAAATGCTTGCAACAGAGTGGGGACTTGAGGGACTACGTATCAGGGTGATTTGGTGTTCTCCACACTGGGAGGCACCCCTTGGCAACAGACTTCCATCTCTGAAGGGATATTTGGCTATTCCCGTTTTTTTAGACTCGCAACTGAGGACCCCTTCTTTGTGTGTATATATATATACAGGCGAGTCGGTTCCGTCAGTGAGTTCATATGTTTTTTCATACGTGTGCTGGAACTTCAAACAAGAAAATGAAAAACAACCAAAACATTAAAGGAGAAGTCCGGCGAAAATTTTTATCAAAGTATTGTATTGCCCTTCAATAGTTATACAAATCACCAATATACACTTATTACGGAAAATGCTTATGAAGTGCTTTTTTCCCTGCGCTTACTACTGCATCAAGGCTTCACTTCCTGGATAAAATGGTGATGTCACAACCTGACTCCAAGAGCTGTGCGGGCTGTGGCTGCTGGAGAGGTTGATGGCAGAGGGACACTGAGGGACACAGGGCACTGGAGGGACACTGAGCATCCCCCTGCCATCATCCTCTCCAGCTGCCACAGCCCGCACAGCTCTGGGAGTCAGGTTGTGACATCACCATTTTATCCAGGAAGTGACATCACCAGTTTATCCAGGAAGTGAAGCCTTGATGCAGTAGTAGGTGCAGGGAAAAAAGCACTTCATAAACATTTCCCGTAATAAGTGTATATTGGTGATTTGTATAACTTTTGGGGGGCAATACAACACTTTAATAAAAATTTTCACCGGACTTCTCCTTTAAGAATAACATTAAAGGAAACACTAACTTTTAAATTCCAGATTATAATTTATCATCCAAATTTAGAGTAAGTGCCTTTAAGTAGCTCCTTCCACTTAAACTTGAAAAAAACACAAAGTCCAAATACAAAGTGTTGTGTAGTTTTACACACATGAATATACAATGTATATTCATCTGTCCTTTTTATTTTACTGTTAATAATGACAAGAATCAAAAAGAGCACAGCCAAATCCACCCATTCATTTGTTTGTTCTTTCATGTTACCCTATAAAACCAAGTTAGTGCTAGGTTATTATATCAACACTTGACGTGTTCACAATTCATTTTACTTTGGTGATAAGACAAGTTGACAAGTGCACAATGAAATGAAAGTGTCATCTCTATTCTTTAGTTACTTTTGGTGGTGTAACAATCCAATCTAATATGTCATTATGATTGTAAACCATCTCTTATGTACTTTATAAGCTTTGTTCTTTGTGAACAGTATCCTTCTAGAAAGAAAGAGATATGGTGGAGCAGTTTTCATAGCAAATCAACCAAAATTATATGCAGTGAAAGGTTCTGTAATAGGAAAATCTTAGCAAATTGCATCACTAGTTGAAATTATAGCAACGTGCTAAAGAGCCTTGTAAAATTGTCAAGTCTACATGGAGCTTGTATGAATAATTTATTATTATTATTATAAGAGTTTTTTAGTTATTACTCAATAGATTGTAGTTTTAAACGATTGTTCTATTGTTCTATATGTTTTATTAGGATGCTTTGCAAGATGGACTAAGGCCTAACCTCTTAAAGTTATTGTGATATTCCAAGGCCACTCTGCAACTCTTTTTGGGTCGTTTTAGATGCACTGATTTTTCGGTGCTCGTTTGCAGTGCCTGCACATGGCACAACAAAATCTTGTATCCTTGTATTGTTTGTGCGACCCTGCAGCACTATATACTTTCCATGCACCTGCTTGTGAACCAGCATCTGGGCCCAGTGTTGAACTGGGGTACCTGGGGCCCACCAGAGGAAATGATCCTTGGGGCCCACCGACATAGAACCAGCGAGACACGACATGCTGACCCCGTCCTTTCCTGGATTCATCTGTATCTGTGACAAATCTGAGAATACCCTACATTTATAGAGCTCTCAGGGTATGCTAGAAGTTGTAGTTTTTGGGGAGGACAACCCTTTAATAAATCACTGTGTGCAGAGTCTCCTAGTGGCTGCAATCTGTGGGTGACACCAGCAGCCCTGAAGGTCCAGCAATACATCTGTCTACAACGGCAGTTATCAGAGGATTGTACTACTGTACTTCAACTTCCAGCATATGCTGAGGGCTGCAGACTGTCAGTAAATGCTGGGAGTTGTAGTGCCTGCAGCTGTTGTAGTTGGGTCCTAGGTGCATCATACACTGGATTCTTTTTGGGATATCAGAATACATATTATCACCATACCACCATATTAAGACCATACCGTCCCACTGTTACCATATTATCACCGTACCACACTGATACCATATTAGCACCATACTGTCACATTGTTCTGCGGACTGGACCAGGGAGCTCCTAGCATCAGGATTATGATAATGATAATTATGATGGCACTAGTGTGTCAGTGCAATACGCAAACCATACACTGACCCATTTAGACCCCAATGGTACACAGGCTCTTGACACTATATAAGTGATTACAGTGCAGTTACTAATTACCAAGCAATGATCTATATATATATATATATATATATATATATATATATATATATATACCAAGACCAATATTACCAATAATACCAGTATATAGGAAGGAAATATTATCAGTAGCAGAACAAATAATACCACCACATAGTGACTAAGACCACCACTGATACTGAATAATACCACCACATACTGACTGACACCACCACTGATACTGAATAATACCACCACATAGTGACTAACACCATCGCTGCTACTACATAAAATACTGTACAAAGACCAGTATCACCTCATACAATCACGTATAGATAGAGCCAGCCCTACAAGGCTCTATACACTATATAAATTACAGTGCAGTTATGTTCAGTGACTTACAGGGGAGGTCTTCTTTGATCAGTATTCTTTCCTTTTCAATATTTTCTCCATCTGCCCTGGGCCATTATGAGAACTACTCTGAGCCACGAATCCATAGAATCTGCCAGACAAACAAATTAGGCTCCTCACTCTGGCACCATCCCCATCTCTATACTAAGTGCATATCTGTATTGGCCTCTTTATGCCCTCATTTAACCCTTTGAGAACCAAGCCCAAAATGACCCAGGGGACCAGGCCAAATTTTGTGAATTTGACCTGTTTCACTTTATCCATCAATAATGTCTAGATGCTTTTACATATCCTACTGATTCTGAGATTGTTTTCTCGTGACATATTCTACTTTATATTACTGGTTAATATGAGTGGATATTTATAGCGAATACTTATGAAAAATCACAAAATAATATGAAAAATGTTGAAAATTTTCATTTTTCTAACTTTAAAATATTCTGCCTGTAAGGAAAATAGTTATACCACATAAATAAGACACTAAATAACATTAGCAATATGTCTACTTTATGTTGGCAGCATTTTTTAAACTTGCTTTCAATTTTTTAAAACACTAGAAAGCTTAAAAGTTAAGCAACAATTTCCAAAATTTTCGAGAAAATTTCAAAATCAGATTTTGTTAGGGACCAGTTGAGGTTTGAAGTGAATTTAAGGGGATTGTATGTAATAACCCCCCCCACAAATCACCCCATTTCAGAAACTGCACCCCCTAAACTGTTCAAAATCACTCCAAAAAAGTTTTTTAACTCTTTAGTTGAGTCACAGAAATAAAAGCTAAATGTGTAAGAAATTGAAAAATTAAATTTTCTGTGCACAAATTATATTGTAATCCAATTTCTCTCATAATAGAAAACCTATTACCAGAGCAATGCACCACAAAATTTATTGCCCTGTTTCTGCAGTTTAGAGAAATACCCCACATGTGGACATAAAGTGCCAAGCGGGTGCTAGGAAAGCCTCCAAAGGGAAGTAGGGCTGGATTTTGGAAGCTGAATTTGGCCAGATTGGAGGACGGAGGCCATGTTATCTTAACAAAGGCCCAATGCTGCCAAAACAGTAGAAACCCCCCACAAGTGACCCCATTATGGAAACTACACCCCTCAAGGAACGTAACAAGGGGTATAGTGAGCCTATTGACCCCACTGGTGACCGGTACAAATGTGGAACAATGTGCCGTAAAGATGAAATATTTAATATTTTAAATTAAAATGTTAGTCACAAGGGGTTAAAATGAAAAAACAAACAAACTGCTAGACATGTAGAGCAATTCCCCACGAGTACGGAAAGACCCCACATGTGGACATGAAATGCCAAGTGGGCGCTAGGAAAGCCTCCAAAGGGAAGGAGCGCCGTTTGGATTTTGGAAGCTGGATTTGGCCAGATTGGAGGACGGAGGCCATGTTGCCTTTACAAAGGCCCAGTGCTGCCAAAACAGTAGAAATCCCCCACAAGTGACCCCATTATGGAAACTACACCCCTCAAGGAATGTAACAAGGGGTGTAGTGAGCATATAGACCCTATTGGTGGCAGGCACAATCTGCCAAGAAAATGAAAAATTACTTTTTTTTCATCAAAAAGTTAGTCTAGCCTTGATTTTTTCATTTACACAAGGGGTAAAAAAAAAGAATGAAACCTGCTAGACATGTCAAGCAATTCCCCACGAATACGGAAAGACCCCACATGTGGACGTTAAATGCCGAATGGGCGCTAGGAAAGCCTCCAAAAGGAAGGAGAGCCGTTTGGATTTGGAAGCTAGATTTGGCCAGATTGGAGGACGGAGGCCATGTTGCCTTTACAAAGACCCAGTGCTGTAAAAACAGTAGAAACCCCCCACAAGTGACCCCATTACAGAAACTACACCCCTCAAGGAACATAACCAGGGCCATAGTGAGCTTATGGACCCCACTGGTGACCGGTACAAATGTGGAACAATGTGCCGTGAAAATGAAAAATTTTATATTTTAAACTAAAATGTTAGTCTAGCCTAATTTTTTTCATTTTCACAAGGGGTTAAAAAAGAAAAAAACCTGCTAGACATGTATAGCAATACCCCACGAGTACGGAAATACCCCACATATGGACGTGAAATGCCAAGTGGGCGCTAGGAAAGCCTCCAAAGGGAAGGAGCGCCGTTTGGATTTTGGAAGCTGGATTTGGCCAGATTGGAGGACGGAGGCCATGTTGCCTTTACAAAGGCCCAGTGCTGCCAAAACAGTAGAAACCCCCCCACAAGTGACCCCATTATGGAAACTACACCCCTCCAAGGAACGTAACAAGGGGTGTAGTGAGCATATGGACCCTATTGGTGACCGTTACAAATGTGGAACAATGTGCCGTAAAAATGAAAAATTTTATATTTTAAACTAAAATGTTAGTCTAGCCTCCAATTTTTTTATTACACAAGGGGTTAAAAAAGAAAAAAACATGCTAGACATGTCGAGCAATTCCCCACGAGTACAGAAATACCCCACATGTGGACGTGAAATGCCAAGTGGGCGCTAGGAAAGCCTCCAAAGGGAAGGAGCGCCGTTTGGATTTTGGAAGCTGGATTTGGCCAGATTGGAGGACGGAGGCCATGTTGCCTTTACAAAGGCCCAGTGCTGCCAAAACAGTAGAAACCCCACACAAGTGACCCCATTATGGAAACTACACCCCTCAAGGAACGTAACAAGGGGTATAGTGAGCTTATGGACCCCACTGGTGACCGGTACAAATGTGGAACAATGTGCCGTGAAAATGAAAAATTTTATATTTTAAACTAAAATGTTAGTTATCCTCAAATTTTTCATTTTCACAAGGGGTTAAAAAAGAAAAAAAACCTGCTAAACATGTAGAGCAATTCCCCACGAGTATGGAAATACCCCACATGTGGACATAAAATGCCAAGTGGGTGCTAGAAAAGCCTCCAAAGGTAAGGAGCGCCGTTTGGATTTTGGAAGCTGTATTTGGCCAGATTGGAGGATGGAGGCCATGTTGCCTTTACAAAGGCCCAGTGCTGCAAAAACAGTAGAAACCCCCCCACAAGTGACCTTATTATGGAAACTACACCCCTCAAGGAATTTAACAAGGGGTGTAGTGAGCATATGGACCCAACTTGTGGGGGGTATCCACTTTGCATATAGGTGTGGAAATGAATTGCTATGTGGGCACAGGACAAGCCTCCAAAAGGACAGAGTGCCCTTTTGAGGCCGGAATGCCCTTTTGAGCCCTCATGCTACACGGACCTCACTGGTGACAGGCACAAAGGTAGGGTTAAAAGAGAAAAATAAATTAGACATGCACGGAGTTGGCTGACAGTTGCAGACATTCTCAGGAAAATAAATAGAAAAATGCCCAAGCAAAAGGATGCCACTACAGAAACTACACCACCCAAGAAATGTATTTAGGAGGTGTAGAGTGCATGAGCATTTCAAAAATTTATTTTCCTGGACTGAATGTGCTGCAGTGGTTGAAAATTAGAAATGCCAATTTTCACACTGCTCAACTGTAAGGCCAGTATGACTCTCCACGTCGGTATTTGATGCCGTCATGGAAAGTCTGCCCACTAGGGCCAGTTCACACTGAGTAAACACGGCGTTATTCCGTGGTGGACCTTTCCGCCATGCTCAGTGTGCTGCTGTCAGTGAATGAGAGGGTGCTCGCTGGTCCGCTCCCTGTCCTCTCCGCTCAAACTAGCGTGTGCCCTCTCATTCACTTACAGCAGCACACTGAGCACGGTGGGATTTACACCGTGTTTACTCATTGTGAACTGGCCCTAAGGGTGCGTTCACACCGAGCAAAATCGTTGGAATTCCACTGCGGAGGTCTACACCATGGAATTCCACCTGCCCCAGTGTAAACTAGTGTGTCTATGGGAGGGCTTGCACGCCTCCGCTCAAAGAACTGACATGTAAATTCTTTGAGCGGAGACGCGCGAGCCCTCCCATACACACACTGTTTGACACTGAGGCAATTTGGAATTCCCCCGATTTTGCTCAGTGTGAACATGCCCAAATTATGCCGTGTATGTCCCTTCTAGAAAAAACAAAAACAAAATGTGGCTCTAATTGTAAGCCTATGTGTATTTGAGGTCTACATTAGGAGATAGGCACGGCATTGGCTGACAGTTGAAACATAGAAGCTCAACTGTCAGGCCAGTATGACTTTCCACATGTGATGCCGACATGGAAAGTCTGCCCTCCACTAATTATGCCGTGTATGGGTCTATTTACACAGAAAGATTATTTGACAGATTATCTGCCAAAGATTTTAAGCCAAAGCCAGGAATGGATTTGAAAGAGGAGAAATCTCAGACTTTCCTTTCCAAAGCTAGAAACAGACTATAAACAGAGATCAGGTCATAAAGGAAAGCCTGAGATTTCTCCTCTTTCACATCCATTCCTGGCTTTGACTTAAAATCTTTGGCAGATAATCTTTCTGTGTAAATGGACCCTATGCCCCCTATATAAAAAAAAATAAATAAATAAACCCTACATGTGGCCAGTAGAGATGAGCGAACTATTCGGACTTTTGGTACGATGGCATCGGCGCTCTCTCGTGATGCCTGTGATCCCGGTTGCATAGTTGCGCTCCCGGGAATATGTGTCCAGGAATGTTGAATTCCCTGGAATATCCCGCCCGCATATTCGCGGGAGCGCAACTATGCAGCCGGGATCACAGGCATGACGAGAGAGCGATCAAAAGTCCGATGGTCCGCTCATCTCTAGTGGCCAGTGACCTGAATTGGAAAGGACAAATTTGGGAATTTTGAAGATTGGGAATTAATACTCCATAGACGTATGGTATGTCTTGAAGCATTCTTTCATGCAGAGGCCAGGTTTATCAGGACAGGTATCACACGTTTCCTTTCTAAACCCCCTTTTGTAGCACACACGACACTTTTTCTGGCTTTTGCCTTTCTTGTCAGTGTAAGGGAATTCACCAAGAAAGTGCTGTCCTGGCACGATACGGGGACCTCCAGTTGCAGCTGCAGAAGTACTAGGCCCTCCTCCTTCTCCTCCACAAAAAATCAGGGCCTTGACAACTGCCTCCTGAAACTGGAGGCATTTCCCAGGGTGGCCGGCACAACGGTAAAGTACAAAAGCGTTGTACATTGCCATTTGGACCATGTGCACGGCTAACTTCTTTACCAGATGTTTGTTTTTCGCAGAGCACTATATGGCTTGAGGACTTTATCTGAAAGATCAACTCCTCCCATATACCGATTGTAGTCCAAAATACAATCGGGTTTGAGTGCTACTGCGGTGGTACCGCGGACAGGGACAGGGGTCGTGCTAGGACCATGGATAGTAGTCAAAATAAGGACATCACGTTTGTCCTTATATTTGACTAATACCAGGTTGTCGCTACAATGGGCCTTGAAGACACCCCCTGGCAGTGTCTTCTGCCACAGGGTGACTCGGGAGACCTCTCTGGTTTTTCCTCACAGTGCCGCAAGCTACAGTAGCTCGGGCTCTGAGGGATTTGAAAAGAGCAAAACTGGTATAAAAGTTATCCACGTAGAGGTGGTAACCTTTATCCAGTAGTGGGAACATCAGTTCCCACACAAGCTTCCCACTAACTCCCAGAGTGGGGGGACATTCTGGAAGTTGGATGTTGATGTCCCTTCCTTCATAAACTCTAAATCTGTGAGTGTACCCCGAGGTACTCTCACAGAGTTTGTAGAGTTTGATGCCGTACCTTGCCCTCTTACTTGGCAGGTACTGGAGAAATTGAACTCTCCCCTTGAAGCTGACAAGGGATTCGTCAATGGAGATATATTTCCCTGGGATATATACCTCCGAAAATTTGGCCGCAAGATGATCAATGACCGGCCTAATTTTGTATAGGCAGTCGTAAGAGGGATCATCCCGGGGGGGGGGGGGGGGGGGGGGCACCTTGCATTATTGTTGTAATGCAGGAATTTAAGGATGGCCTCAAAGCGATGCCTTGTCATGGCCATCCGGTGTATTGGAGTGTTATATAAAGTATCCACACTCCAATACTGCCTAATTCGGGGGGTTTTAACTAGCCCCATGTGCAGCAGAAGACCCCAAAACGTGGTCATTTCTGCTGCATCAGCTGGGGTCCAGCTGTGGGATCCCGAAAAAAAAGAGGAGACGGATTGCTGAGCCAGAAACTGCTGGGCGTACAAATTAGTTTGCACGACCATCAGACTTATCAGTTCTTCACTGAAAAAGAGTTTAAAAAAGTCTATTTCAGTGAAGCCTGAGGGGTCAAATTGGATTCCCGATTGTCCCACAAAATCGGGAATCTGTGGTTCAAAATTGGGGGGGCTGGGGTTCAGATGGGCTCACTTGTATGGGGGGCTGGGGTGGAGATGGGGTCACTGGGGTAAAGATCGGGGTAGGCTGCCCGAGGCGTTCGCCTTGGACGCCTTCGGTGCCTTGGGGTCTCATCATCACTAAATGATGAACAGGAGGAAGAGGAGGAAGTCGAAACAATTAAAGTAGGATCTTCCTCTTCTCCCTCACTGGCTGTTTCGGTGTCAGAGGCAATAAGAGCATATGCCTCTTCAGCCGAATACAGACAATGGGCCATTTTTTTTTAAGATTTAGATATGGGGGATTATGTAAATCAGTAAACTTTATTTGTGTAGTGTGTTTGTTTTTTGTACACTTTTAACTTTTCAGATGAAAAGAAACTGTGCCCCCTTGTTGCTGATCAGTGATTAGTCACTGATCAGAATAAGAGAGACAGGGGGATGGCAGAGGGGTGGGCAGGTGTGGGGGTGGGTGGCAGAGTAACTGTCTGAGTGGGCAGAGAGTCAGGGGGAGAGGCTGGCACAGGGGTGGGAAGGTGAGGTGGCCAGGTTAGGGGGAGGGTGGCAGAGGAACGGTCTAAGTGGGCAAAGAGAATTAGGGGGGAGAGGCTGGCACAGGGGTGAGAAAGTGAGGTGGACAGGTGAGGGGGTGGTGCGGAGGAACGGTCTGAGGGGGGCAAAGAGTGGCAGGGGGACCGCTACAAAAAAAAACTGCCCACTTGTTGCTGATCAGTGATGAGTCACTGATCAGAACAAGAGAGACAGGAGCAGCAGCAGCAGTAGAACTACTGTTGCTGCTGCGCAGTCAGAAATTTCAGAGGATCAGCCAGGCAGCACACAGAGGGCACTGCTGGCTGATCACTCTGCACTATGCCACCAACGAGGCTGGCACAGATGGGGGGGGAGCAACAGTGGGAGGGCACAGGGGAGAAAAGGAGGATGACAGGGGGGAGAAGAGGAGGATGACAGGGGGGGAAGGAGGATGACAGGGGGGGAAGAGGAGGATGACAGGGGGGGGTAAAGAGGAGGATGACGGGGGGAAGAGGAGGATGACAGGGGGGAGGAAGAGGAGGATGACAGGGGGGAGGAAGAGGAGGATGACGGGGGGAAGAGGAGGATGACAGGGGGAAAGGCTGACGGAGGATGAAAGGGGTGGATGTCACAGGGGGCGGATGTCACAGGAGGCAGATGGCACAGGGGCACAGATGGCCCAGGGGGACAGATGGCCCAGGGGGGCAGATGGCACAAAGGTTGGAGCAGATGGCACAAGGGAGGAGGTGGGGGCGGATGGCACAAGGGAGGAGGTGGGGGCTGATGGCACAAGGGAGGAGGTGGGGGCTGATGGCACAAGGGAGGAGGTGAGGGTGGATGGCACAAGGGAGGAGGTGAGAGTGGATGGCACAAGGGAGGAGGTGAGGGTGGATGGTACAAGGGAGGAGGTGAGGGTGGATGGCACAAGGGAGAAGGTGAGGGTGGATGGCACAAGGGAGGAGGTGAGGGTGGATGGCACAAGGGAGGAGGTGGGGGCTGATGGCACAAGGGAGGAGGTGGGGGCGGATGTCACAAGAGAGGGGGCAGGGAAGGGGCGGATCACAAGCAGGGGGAGTGGTAGCAGCACAGAGTGTGCTGCTAACATGATCTCCCTGCTGAGGGCACCAGGCAGCAACAGGGCAGCAATGGGGCAGTACCGGGGAGGCAACGGGGCACATGGGACTTACGTACACCCTCTCTGCTCGACGATCCTGACGAAAAGGAGGGCGAGCAGGGAGGGATCAATATTTTAGATTGCCCGCCTCGCCCGTGATTGGCCGGTTACCGGCAAACAGCCAATCCGGGCGATTGGGGGGCGGGGGTCACGTGGGACACGGCCCCAGATATAACCGTGATTGGTGCTGTCTCTGACAGCACCAATCACGGTTTATCAACATCATATCGGCCCACAAGGCATCAGAATCGCTGTGATTGGCTGCCCTTAATTTGACAGCCAATCACAGCGATCGTGATTGCGTGGGGGACGCGATTCCGCAGCTGCAGGTAAGCAAAAGATAGCTACTGAAATAATCAGCAGCCATCTTTACTTTATATGGTTGCATTAACCCATGCAGCCGCGGAATGCCCTGGGCGTACAGTTACGCCCTAGGTCGTCTGGGGACAGACTTCCATGGCATAACTATACGCCCAGGGTCATCTAGGGGTTAATGGGCAGGCTGACTTTATGTGATCCCCCTTACAGTATATGCCCCCCTACCCTGTGTAGCCTTCTTATAGATGTCCCCCTCTTTGTATCCCGTCTTATAGATGGCTCCCGATGTTATTCCCCTTATAGATGGCCCATTTGTGTTGTTCCCCTTATAGATTGCTCTTATGTGTATTCCCTCTTATAGATGGCCCCTAGTGTTGTCCCCCTTATAGATGCCCCCTGTTATTACCCTTATACATGGCCCCCCTGTTATCCCCCTTATTGATGCCCCATTTATCCCCCTATAGATGCCCCCTGTTGTCCCGCCAATACATGGCCCCTGTTATAGCCCCTCCCTTACAGATGGCCCCTGTAATATTCCCCCTTATACATGGCCCCTGTTATACCCCCCCTTATAGATGGCCCCTATCATAACCCCCCTTATAGATGGCTTCTGTTATAACCCCCTTATAGATGGCCCCTGTTATATCCCCTCCTTTATAGATGGCCCCTGTTATATCCCCCCTTATAGATGTCCCCTGTTATACCCCCCTTATAGATGGCCCATGTTAACCCCCCTTATAGATGGCCGCTGTTATATCGCCCCCTTATAGATGGCCCCTGTTAAATCCCCCCTATAGATGGCCCCTGTTATACCCCCCTTATAGATAGCCCCCGTTATATCCCCCTTATAGATGGCCGCTCTTATAACCTCCTTGTAGATGGCCCCTGTTATATCACCCTTATAGATGGCCCCTGTTATACCCCCCTTATAGATGGCCCATGTTAACCCCCCTTATAGATGGCCGCTGTTATATCGCCCCCTTATAGATGGCCCCTGTTAAATCCCCCCTATAGATGGCCCCTGTTATACCCCCCTTATAGATAGCCCCCGTTATATCCCCCTTATAGATGGCCGCTCTTATAACCTCCTTGTAGATGGCCCCTGTTATATCACCCTTATAGATGGCCCCTGTTATAACCCCCTTATAGATGTCCCCTGTTATAACCCACTTGTAAATGGCCCCTGTTATATCCCCCTTATAGATGGCCCTTGTTATAACCCCCTTATAGATGCCCCCCCCCCTGTTATCCCCCTAGTATCCCCCTTTTCTGTGCAGAGCAGATAAAAAGAAAATAAAAAACACAACTCACCTAACAAATCGTTCCCCCGTCGGCTGTCTTCTTCTCCTCTTGTTCCCCAGCTGCTGCTTCACTCCCTGAGGGTGTCCCAGGGGATTCCTGGGTGGCACACACAGCAGGAGGCTCAGTGTGCACTGGGGCCGATACTTCCAGTACAGGGAGCGTCACCAACATGTGCCCCCTAAACCGGAAGTCCCGGATGACGCACACTGAGCTTCCTGCTGTGTGTGCCGCCTGGCTTTGGGAAACTTCCAGGGAGCGGAGCACAGCACAGCACTTGTGGCCAGATTGCCTCTTGTGACCACAAGCAGAACACTGCTTGCAGTCACAAGATTGATTGGGGAGGAGAGCAGGGGAGCATTGCGGCAAGGGGGGGGCCCACGGCAGCACTATATAACTGTCGGGGGCCCTCCCAGTGTCCAGCATCAGCAAGGGGGGCTGGGGCCTACCGGAGGATCCTTCGGTGGCCCAGTCCAATGCTGTCTAGGCCCCTAGGTGTCCTGTATATTCAGGCCCAGCTTACTCCAGCTGTCAATCATTTGGGAAGAGCTTGAGCCATAGCACTGAAGACCCAGACACCATTTCACAAGCAGAGCTCATGGTAAGTATAAGCTGCTGCTTGTAATCTGAAAACTGATGGCACAGATATATACATATATGTCCTGTCAGTTTCCTTCTATCATTAAGGGCCTCACATCCCTTGTTTCCACAGGAAGGTGTGTGGCTGACAGTGATACATTTTGTAGCTTTTTCTAAAGACTAGTGATGAGCGAACATGTTTGTAAATGTCGGTATGTTCATACCAACATGCCGATAATTGTTTGTGTTTGCCGAACACGAATAATTTGTTCAATGATCGGAATGGTTATAATGATCATTTTCGCACATTTTTGAACATGCGAATGTATGCAATTGCATACGCATATTGTAAGTTTCCTCCCACCAATTTAAAAGAGCCAATGATCGTGTGGGGAAGGAAGGGCACATCAGGTAATGTAGAAGCCATATCTACTACTGGCATTACTATGATAGGCTGTACAATTAGCATCATTACTAGAGACGAGCGAACCCACCGGATTTCTGGTTCATATAAACCAGAACTCTCTGCGTCTGATTCCCGTCGTCTGCAAGCTCCATGCAGCGGGTGGATACAGCCTAAGGACGCCTGGAAAACTGGGATACAGCCTATGGGATATGCTTTATCCCAGTTTTCCAGGTGGTCCTCCGTCTGTATCCAGCGGGTTCCAGCGGGTTCGCTCATCTCTAATCATTACATACCTTACGTACAAGTGATAAAACGCGGCACTGAGGAGAATCTTCTCACAGTCTTTCCTGATTCTTGTGCCGTTTAATAGGGAGAGTGAAACAAGCAGGACCAGACTCACAATATAGCTAAGCAGCAATATTCACAGTTGTTGTTAGTCAGTGTAGGTAGGGAGAGCTGAACGAGTAGGGATTAGAACGTTGGGAAATTGTCAGTGTAGGAAAGGTTATAGAATCCAGCATTTAAGCACTATAAGGATATGAGGATTAATTTCTTAACCCTGTTGTGACCAGGAATCCTCTTAATTTATATATTAATTTTTTATTAATTACTTAATTTTTTTCATTGATCTTTCTGTCTGGTTCTGCTGTGTGGCAGTAATTGCAGAGTGTAATTAATATACACAATAGTTCATTGCGAATAGACGCATGGGCAAATAAAAGATACACTTATGCTATGTGATTGATTTGCTATTGCATATTTTACGTATTTTGCACCTGATAATGTGTACGCATTCGGTGCAAAATTCTTATTAGTAAATGTTAGTAAATGTTCGACGAACACGAACCGAACACGTTCACAATCATTTTTTTATTCTTTGGGATCCGAACAGAACATTGGGATGTTCGCATATCACTACTAAAGACCTGATCAGCGGAGGATCTGTAGATTTCTCTGTCATCAGCTGATCAATGTCACTTTTACACGCTCTGATTATCGGCTGCAGGAGCATCTCTAGCAATACTTCTGGCCTATAATTTACCAATGTAAGAAGCCCTTTACTCTGACTCTTTAAATATAGATGAAGGTATGTGATTTTATGCCAATAAATGGAAAGGCTAATCTTTCTACTGATATTGTGCATTCATGAAGGCTGTTAGGATTCTTTCTCAGCACAACCCTTCATCTTAAGGAATGTGAAAATAGATGGCAGGGACATGCATTTGCAGCTGGCAAGCTGGGACAGCTACTGTCTTGGTAATAACATTGCATCGTTCTTATATAGAATAGAACTTTTCTGAGAACAGTGCTGGTATAATTAATTGTGACTTTCTTACTGACCTTGTCAGAAACACATTGTAAATATTAACTTTGTATGGAATGATACAGTTACACAAATTTGTTAACAATTCCCATCCACTGTGTGTGTAGCTACATCTTATTTTCTGCCTTGTTTAATATGTCAAACTAATGATAATTTGGTAATTTTGTTAGCTATTACTTAGCAAAGACATTTATATGGAATAAAGCTCTTTTTGAAGAACCACAGTAAAAATAACTGATGTGCTGTCTAAAATACTTGTTGATTGGTTGTTATATTATACTTAAAGGGAGTTGGCCAAGATATTATTTCTGGCATAAAACACTATAGTGTTTTACTAGTTAGCATTATGGTGCATAGTAAATAGGGTAACAGGGACATTTTTATTGACCCACTGTTCTACCCAACCAGACTTAGGGTCAAACTAAGGAGGGGAATCTGAATCTAAATATAAAGCAGTATATCAGTAGCCAGTTAAAGGGAAAGCATAGCATTGACAGGAACCTGGTGGTGCTGAATGCCTGGAGAGACATCGGAATCCCACAGCTCTTAAGGGCACTGCCCATATGCTGCCTCACATGTGATATGGCAGTCACATGGCCTTTCATATGCCTTCCCCGATATCAACTCTATTCATGTTTTCTCCAAATAACCATTTATCTTCATGCTGGTGACATTGCTCCCCATTACTAGCTGAGGGATAAGCATACAAAGATTACCTTGCACATAGGAGACAGACCTATTAATGCCCAATTCCCAGCAATCAACATACAGTATGCTGACAACAAAGATTTAGGAACCTCATCTGGGATACTGAGCAGTTTAGATACCTAAGGCTACGTTTACATGTTGGCTACGTCCAATGTGTATTTAAAAAAAATAATAATAATGCAACAGAAATCTGAGGCTGACATTTTGTGGATCTACATAAGAATTAGCCCCATTGCAGCCCAATGGTTTTTACATGCAGGATTAGTGTCAATAATGAGATTTTCGCTATAAACCACACACACTGCAAGTGAATGGATGAATGGGGCATGAAACAAGAATTTAATAAAAATGTAGGTACATAATTGGTATATAAGTCCCCAAGAGGCGAGTAACAGAAGAGTCACTGGTTCCCATTGGAACATTATTGGCAGCAATATTTTACAATTTAATGGTTCTCCTTTAACCTTTTCCTTCCTAGAGCAAAGTTTGCATACATTAAAACATTTATAAAAAGAGTTTAACTACACTTGAGCAAACTTCGAGCATGCTTGGGTTTGGACGAAGTACATACAACACCCCCAAATCCGTCCAATTTCTTCCTATTGGAAAAAATGGATTGGGCCAGCTTGAGCTGATGCTGCTTACAGTACATGAAACCTGAACTCTCATGTGTTAACTTTGTATTCAAGAGAAAGTCTGTGAAACTCACTGATCTAAACTAGCTTTAGTCAATCACAGAGTAAATCAGTAGTCTGTCTTTATTCACTTTCTGTTAGAGGAGTACACATTAAGGCTGCGTTCACACTACTTATATTTCAGTCAGTATATGTATATTTCAGTCAGTATATTTCAGTCAGTATTGCAACCAAAACCAGGAGTGGATTAAAAACACAGAAAGGATCTGTTCACACAATGTTGAAATTGAGTGGATGGCTGCCATCTAATGGCAAATATTTGCTGTTATTTTAGAACAACGGCTGTTATATTGAAATAATGGCAGTTATTTACTGTTATGTGGCGGCCATCCACTCAATTTCAACATTGTGTGAACAGATCCTTTCTGTGTTTTTTATCCACTCCTGGTTTTGGTTGCAATACTGACTGAAATATACTGACTGAAATATACGTAGTGTGAACATAGCCTTAAAGAAATAGACATAAAAGAAATGGTGTTTTTATTTACGTTTTATATCATTAAATGATATGTGATTTGTGTTTTTTTTTATCTCTCATTATGTACAGTGTTTGTATCCCATTTGATAAGCTTGAATTACAGGGAATATTCTGGATGCTATCTTATATTTGTAATTGTTCTCTCCAGTCCATTGCTTCTTTGCCAAAGACAATACTCCTCTCAGCATGTCAATCCTGCGGTGCATAGTCTTTAATCATCATTTATCCAGAGAGTAAATATCTCAGCTGAAGTGATCAGAAGTTGTATGACATTTACAGCCCTTGCGAAAATTGAGGCATTCACATTAAACCAATAGGCTGACTTAGCAACTCTCTGAAATATTATTACTTTCAAGGACTTATGGAAAACCTAATTTGTGGAATCTGTGCCAAAGGCTGCATATGACTGCAAACTACATTAGTATTTGAAGTACTACCAGAGGTATAGGCTATATTGTGACTGTGGGCAATAAATATTTACATTGCAATTTGATTTTGTTGTTTATTATGTTATATGAAATCCAATTTATTCTTTTTATGGCTTGTCCCAAACATGTTGCTATGTCAAGGCAAAATATGTTGGTTGACTGAGCAGCTGGCATAAATTCCAGATTTGTTGATCTGTTTCCAAACCACCACTAATGATCATTTAGAAAGTTGTATGCTGATTTTTGAAGGTTATACATCTGTGAATTGGTTTATACCAATGAATATACAAAGAGAACTTAGCAGTAATTAATTGTGACGCTAACACACATTGAATAAAGGTCTTTATTTACCTGCAGGCTAAGGCGGCAGCTTGTGCATAATATTTGTCTCATTTCACAAATGTTTTAGTTTATAGTCAAAAAAGATAAAAATAAGGTGGATTGCTGCTTCACCATTGAAATAATAAAACAGACCCACCTATGAAATCGAGCCTCTGACCAAATAATGGCACTGCCAACATACAGTACTTTATTTAAACAGGCCTCTTGTACACAAAAAATGCTAATTATTATATTTAAAGGGAACTGGTCATATTGAAAATGCATTTCAACCTGCAGTCAAGTTATAAATAAGGATTTCTATAGAAAAATGTTCATTACAACATGTCATTTAAACATCTGTTAAACATTTGTTCATTCTGGAGTCCAATGGGTGGTCCCACTCTCTGAACTATCTATATGCATGTTTGTGTAGAATCCCCTACTGAACTTCTGAACTTAGACAGATCAGAGGTTAAAGGAAACCTATCATTACTTTGATGCGGCCTTAAGGCAGTCCCAGGTTGCTTGTTCTAACCCTACCAGTCTTGATTCAATTGTTAGTTTGGCTGTAGGGACAGATCCATTAGTCAAGGCTGTTCAAGCAGCATGAAAGCAATGACACGTCTCCTTTAATTTTAATAAATTATAAGTTCTAATGAATCTTTTGCTCACTTATATGTATATTAATCGGCTCAGCTCCTTCTACTCTATAACATGCCACCTGCTGGTTGGACTACATTTTCAGCACGTCAGGTTCCCTTTAAGCTTCTATTTCTTAGTGCTATAAGCGAAAGAAATAGCAGTGATTCAATTGCACTCTGTAGTCAGCTTCACCTCTATTTATTGTTAGTGTTCTATAATATAAATGAGAATCACTCTTAACTCTGGTTCTAGTTTCCTGAAGTTCTAGTTGGTTCTAGTTTGTTCCTGAAAACAATTGACATATTAATGTATAAGTTTGCCTGAAATTTCCAATAAATATACAATCAGGCTATGTTCACACACTGTATGGGACCAGCCATCCGGAGCGGCCCATCTCAGAAAAAATCATCTCAGATGATCTTTAGCACCACAGAGTTCTGATGCGGACGCGTCTCTGCGCGCCCACATCAGAACTCCCCACAGCACACAATGGAGCGTGGGGCCGGAGCCGCTCGCTCCATAGTGTGCACTGATAGGGTTTCTGCGGCCGCTATTCAGTGAATAGCAGCTGCAGAAAACTGACATGTCTGTTTTTTACGGCGCCGCTAGGGACGGAGTGTGTATTATGTGTATACATTACAGCCGGGATTCCCTCAGAAGGCAGCACTACATAAGTTCCATGGGAATACCGACCGTTGTTACAACAGCCGTGATTCCCACGGAACGCATGTTGTGTGAACATAGCCTTATTGTTAAAAGCTATTCTAGTTATTCCTTTCAAAATCATGTCTAAAGAAATTTCTGCTAAAATCTTCTGTCACAGTCCATGGGAAAGAGAGATGTTAGACTTTCTCCAGTTATACAGCTTATTTTTCAGTTATACAGTAGTATCTCAGTTGGTTGCTATTTGATTATTTCCAGCCCCTTCATAGAGAAATATGTCTATTTGACACTAATCTCAATGAGGGAGACATGGGCATAAACTACATATTGCTATGAGCTTTGCCATATAAAAGCCTCCTACTTTACATTAGTAGCTTCTGTTATAAGGCTATTTTGCAAAAACATATATTCTATTGCCTCAATGAGGGCCAACTAAACATCTGTATTATTGCACAGTAGATAGTATTTTGTTATAGCATATTTTCCTTTCTCATTATTGCTACCTTTTACAAACGTCTACTACATTCTCTTACTACATTGTATTTTGAACATGGTCGCTCCTTTTAGCATCTACTAGATTATGCATTTTCACGTCTTATGACAATTACTTGTATTGAAATAATATCTTGATTCAATTAGTTTATGCCAAGGCCTGGTTATAAAAAGGGCAGAGGGGGCAGTTTCTGAGGGCATCTATCAGCTAGATCCTCCGCTTTCCATTTCTATAATGGATTAAACTTTTTGGCCTCACATTTTATATTCTAGGTGTTTAGGAGTGAAACCCTGCTGTTAGATTAAGCACAACAGAACATTTTGCCCTTTCAACAGCAATATATCATACCTGCTTTTCTGTCAGATGCAGATGCTCTCGACTTATTGTAAGAATTGTGTTGCTTTGGGCCAGAGCCCTGCTATGATTTGTGGAAAAGCATATTAATTGGTAGGTAACAGGCAGCTCGGCTTTGTTTCAGTGATTTGATGCTGGAGTTGTCTCTACTTTCGTATCGAACGCATCATTACCTTAGCAAACTGTTCCAGGCAAGGCACAGCAGTTCTCCAAAAGACTAGTGTTTCCCTATATTTCACTGTCACATCTTGTGACATCAGTCAAATTAATGAAGGGATGCCAGCTAATTATGGTTGTTGGATACTATATTTATGGGGAATATTAGCTAAAGCAAATAATATCCACTCCAAGGGTTTTATCCTCCTTTTTATTTTACCGTTTTTTTTTCTCTCCATTTAATGGTTTTCGAAATGATGGCACTGACATGTTTTCTAATGGAGCTTTTAATTATTTTAACTTTAGGTTATTGACAGAATAAATTAAAGTATCTCATTAGTTTCTAAAGTGAAGCCATTATTACTTTGGTTCATATTTATTATCTATATATAATACATGTCAAGTAAATTCTACATTGACATGCCTGTAAATAATATTTATATAATTATCACATTATGATGTCAGAACATGATGACTGTATAGAGATGACAATTTATGGGGCGACCTTGTCTCTGTTCTTCTCTACAGAAATTGTCAAGAAGTACTAACTAACCATTTACTAATGTGCAGAGCTACTTCAGTCTGAAAAAAACATGTTTCAGCAGCTGAAATATTTATTATATACTGATACACTCCAGCTGATGCAAAAAAAGATGACTAGTGTTTCATACAGTACCAATGCATTCTATCAGAAGACACAAATCTTTCCATTATTCTGTAGAGATGAACTAGATATTAATTACCCAACTCTGCAAATCTATCAGATTCTCTTGGGATTGAAATAAAGATTTGGTAGTACCCCTATTGCCCTACAGTTGCCCATTCAAAATGTGTACCGGAATAGGTGCTCCTGTCAAAGTCCCTGCTCCTGTAGAACACACTGAGCAGCTAGACTACAGAATGTGCAGAACCAGGGATGAAATAAATGCACAATAAATCCCAAACAGTTTGGAATTTTTTTTTCTTCAAATTTTCACCAAATCTGATTCTTAATGCATCAGTTAGCTAATCTACACTCCTGAGGTGTGCATTAAAAGAAATTATATACCACAAATTTAAATTATTATACATATATTAACCCTTTAAGGACTGAGACAATTTTCTTTTTTGCGCATTTGTTTTTTTCTCCTTGTGTTTAAAAGGCCATATTGCTTGAATTTTTTCACCTACATGAGCCCTTATTTTTTGTGACACCAATTGTACTTTGCAAATACAATCTTAATTTTTCCATAAAATATGCTAAGAAACTGTAAAAAAAAAAATTGTGCCATGAAGTTGAAAGAAAAAAATGGAGGGGGGCTCTTGTGTTTACGTCATTTTCCCTGTAGTAAAACTGACATATTGTCTATCTTCCATAAGTCAGCATGATTACAATGATGTCAATTTTGTGTTTTGGCATTTTTTTGCGCTTACGGCGTTTACCATGCAAGACCAGGAATGTAGTGCCGAGACTGGATCAGCTTCATCACGATGCTGAGGGCTGTCCCAGGCAGAAGAACAGATTTCCCCTCTGCAATCGCATTGTATAGTTTTCTCTCTGTGTTCTGCATGTTCGCCATGGTTGTTCACCAAAGGCAGGATCACCACCTATCAATCTGTCAGCTACAATTCAAACTCTAAACTGCCAACAGCTGTTAGGGGAATGAGACACATGGTGGAAAAAAATTTAAAAAAATTTAAAGAGGCTTTCTTAAGCACCTGAATTCCTGGAAGCTCCTTACTCTTCTTGCCGCTTAACCTGTTTGGTGTTTAACTTTCAGATGATTATCAGTCAAGCAGGTATAGGGTAGGGTAGGAGGCAAAAAATGACCTCTCACCAGTAGTCGTATCTCCACATTATACTCTGTGGCCCTTAATAAGACTTTCATATATATTTGACACTGTCTCCCACAGTCCTTCCAAATGTTTACAGTTTTCAATGCTGGGCCATTGTACCAGCAGTAGTGTGTCATCTTCACCCTCACCCCTTAGCAAGATGTACTGTCTGGATATAGTGGCCCACTGTCATGCCACTGTCATGTCATTCTCTCACCAATAGACTAATAGGAAGCATTACCAGCATTGTAACAAATCATTATCAGGAGTACAAACATAGAAAATAATTTATCAGGTATATAACAAACATTTTCTGGGGCTAAGGTTGAAGTGTCCTGGATTTTTGGGCACATTTTCTATCAATAGCCTGCGGGTATAAAGAATGACCCGGAAGTGGATACCGCCATGTTCTTCATTGATATTATTGAGGTAGATATCCCTACAATCTTACTTTTCAAATGATCAATATTTGTCTTTTCTCCTTTATTTGTAACGTTACAATTTAAAGAAAACAAACTGATACGTTTCAAAAAATGATAGTGATTGGTGAGCAGAAAATAGCACCTTTCAGATGAAGTCCAATTCACACAAACCTCCTCATTTAACAGACTCCCTAGTGTTAAGTGTCCTCCCTGGTCTGTAGTTTACGGATTGCAACCTTTGTTCTTTAGGACAAGGAACAAGATTAGACACTTATTTATTCTTATTAGCTTTGTGTTCTTATAAAATATCCATGAGTCCACAAACTCACTCTATGACCCTACCATGAGACCTCATTATATGCTTTGTCTTAATCTGCTTTACTTTGAGTATTATATTAAGCCCTAAGCCTTTTTAACCTAAGTTTCTCATTCTTAAAGTTTTCCTATTTTTATTACAGCCTGTGCAAAACAGTATGGAATCTACTATAAGATACTTTCAGGGGAGAAATATAGGCAGCCCCCAACTGCTACTGTGCACACATTATAAGGATTATACACAGTCTTTCAAATTCAAGCTTTTCTTTGACAGATCCTAAGATTGTAACTGTAGGTGGTTCATGCTGTGAAGGGCATAAACATAGGTTGTATAATGCAACAGAAATCTGACCTCCAGCTTCATTACATCTCACTGAACATACAATTAAGGAAAACATCAGAAATGCACTTTGGCAACTACTCAATGGGAAAATGATAAGCAATAATTTAAGAGCAGGTGCCTAAATAGTGAAACTCACAAACCCTTAGCTTTACTTTGCTTTCTTTATTCAAAAATAAATATATTCAGAAAAATGGCATGTGGGTGCTTGATTTTCTTTCAGAAAACAATTTTTATAGTTGTTTTTACTGTGGTTGACATATTTAGTAAGGCTTAGCCAGAAGTTGTTAATCTTTCTACATTAAATCATTGTAAGGTCCAAAGAACCTGAGACATAGAAAAATGCTGATGTCCAATTAGTTAATAATTCCCTAGATTATCCAATGGGTAGTTTATACAGCTCAGTTCCCAACAGCAAGTTTGCTTGGGTTCATACCCCATTTGGAACTGAAAAGTGGTGATCATTCCCTTGACAGTCTAGGAAATAAGCTTATGGAATTATAATGGTCACCACGGCTTAGGCTTCAACTAGATGTGAAGCTAGTACTTGTTAAGGATTGAGTGAAACAATTAACAGTCACAAGATACACTAGCATACTCTGTGAAAATGAATGAGGTCACCTAAGCAAAAAAGATAAGTAATTTAGTTGGCTCAACTATGGCATCAGTGGAGGCTGTCAGCTGGATTTTTCATTAGACATCAAAGGTAGAGATGAGCGAAGCAGCCGAAAATTTGTTTTGCGAGGTTCACTCAAACTCGTTAAGATTTGAAAATCAAATTCTAATGAATTTCAATAAAACAGCCAAACTATAGTAACTACAATTCTGGGACTAAAATAAAAAGGGAAAATGTGTTAACAAATCTTCTTGTAAATGTGTCAAAAATTGGAAAATCACAATTTAAAAAAAAAAATCAATCAGCCAGTCAATCATTCAATTTCAGCCTAAGGCTATGTTCACACAATGTTTTTTTTTCAGCTCAGTTTAAAATGACGTCCGTTATTTTGAGTCGAAAATAACAAATGTTATTTAGCAGCCTGGCCTCCCCTGACGGGTGTTTGTACATTGTTGTAGTGTGGGATTACTAATTGAACTTTGGATGTGTCTTAATTGAAAAATCCATTGAATTTAATAGTAAAGACGGAGAAAGAACGGTGGAAAAAGGAAAACTGTGTGTGAACTACTAATAAAAAATTTCTGCTGTTTGCAAAAAATGTCCGGAAATAATGATCCCATTGACTTCAATGTATTACCATTGCAGTCAGTAAAAGATGTAGCGTGACCGATTATTAATGAAAATTGTTTTTTAGAATACAGTAGGAGTGGAGTGCAACCACTGATTATGTAAGGGGCACACTTAGTTCACTAATGAAAATAAATTTTTAGAACACAGTAAGAGATGAATGCGACCACTAATTATGTAAAGCGCACACTCAGGTCAGTTATAAAAATAAACTTGTATATGTAGGTTTGTGGAGTGCAGCCATTGATTATGAAAGGCGAACCCTCAATTCACTGATCCCAGTAAATTGGTATAACTCCATACGAGTTTGCAGGGCCCAGGGAGTGAATAATATGGACTGTCTTCACTGGTCCCAGTGAATTCCTAAAGGCACCCAGTTACTTGGTAAAATGGCCACTTGGTTTACAGCTCAAACAAATAATCACCCACAATCAGCCCTCCTATCCTCTCCTCTCTGTCCCCATATCGCTCTCTTGATCTCTCCCAGCTCTGCTCTAACTGCCTGCTGTGATTCTGCTCTCTCCTCCACACACAGTCAACTGACCACCTCCAGAAATAAACCACCTTATATAGAAGGTAAGACGGAGGTGCTGACATTGCAGAAGGGCCTGCAGCTGATTGGACGGGTGCTAGGGATTATGGTTAATCCCTCTCTCCAGACAGCCAGAGGTGTAGCTAGGCTCTCCTGCACCCGGGGCAAAGATTCACTCGCTCATCTCTACTGGCAGCACTAGTGTGGTGTTCACAATATGGGATACATAATATCATATTTACTGTGTACCTGGAATGTTTTTATGAAGAATGATTATCAGGCAGCTCTGGGCTCAATGAGCAATTTTTTTAAAGTACTTCCATTTTTCCCATTTAAAATTTGGTCCCTAAGTACCTTAACGGAGGCGCCATTGTCTCTGCTCCCTGCTGTCTGTACCTGAGGAGGCGCCGTTGTCTCCGCTCCCTGCTATCTTTATCTGTGAATTAGGAGGCAAAGCGTCCTGATCTATCTCCAGTGTGACACCCAGTGTAATGTGATTCTATGGTTCCATCTCCTAATGCAAAGGTACGCTCAACAATAGAGTTGATCGAACCTCGGGAAATCCTAGGTTCGATCGAACTCGAACATTCACGAACCTGTCGCATTTGATTGCTGATGCCTTACCGGTCGTGGGGAAGGAGGAGAGCACCCGGGTACCGCTTGTAATTCCTGGGTTCAGCCTATTACCTAGGCTGAATCCCAGAATTCCAGGCAGTACTCGGGCGGGTACTCAGCAATTTAATGCGGCAGGTTTGTGAATGTTCGCGTTCGATCGAACCTAGGGTTTTACGAGGTTCAATCAACTCCACTTAAAAGCAGAAACAACAGCAGCAATACCTTCATTAAGTTATTCCATCACCAAATTCAAAATAGAAATAATTTTTAAAAATTACTGTATTATGGTTGCTGTATATACAGATAAGGGGGCTTTATAGATTAGCGTAGGCAACCTTGGCTCCCCAGCTGTTTCAAAACTACAACTCCCATCATACATGGACAGTTAAAGCTTAAACTTTGGCTGTCCAGACATGATGGGAGTTGTAGTTCTGAAACAACTGGAGAGCCAAGGTTCCCTCCCTATGCAGATAGTAGATGAGGTTTATATAAATGTGATATATACTTGGAGAGGGCAGTTATTAAGAGGTTAACTTTAGAATACTGTACAACCAGACCAGACCCCTAAATAGACACTTGACACTATTGTGTGTCTCCCCCCATCCCAGACTGGTGTCAGCCTGTACCCACCTGCCCCCCTCCCTACTCCAGACTGGGCACCCTTCACCCTCCTCCCCAGACTGTGCACCCCTGACTGTCCTCCGCTTTAAACACGGTACCTGTATTTTCTTTCTTCCTCCTCCATAGTGCAGTGTACATACAGGACCTGCGGTGACATCATAGTCACATGTCAAGGTCATTCACCATTTACACAGTAACTTCACTGTACTGTCTCCTGGCTGCTGTTTAGCCCTATTTTGCGCATAATCTCGGTAAAAATGCAGTGATTTTGCACAAATTATAGCTAAACAGCAGCCAGGAGACAGTACAGTATGGAAATAGCTCTTTTGATCAAGTTAAAATCGTCCCCTGCCCCCCCACACTGACAGAGAACAGGACGCTTCCAGGCTGCCATATCCACTGTGATCCTTCTCTCTCTGCTCCCTGTGATGGCTCCCCCCTGGTCTCTGCGCCAGGGGCAGCTGCCCCCCCCCCTCCCTGCGGCCCTGCAGACAGCTATAATGTTTTTTTGTGAATTTTCTTAACCAATCCATGTGAACTTGCTTCACAGAATGAAGCGAATTTAGATCGTGATTTACAGATAATCTTACTTTGCTTCTTTAATCTCTAATCACAGGTCCTCAGTAGTTTATGGATATAGTTTTCTAACTGTTGGAGCTCAGTTCTTCTGGTGAAAAACACCAAAACGCCTACATAGCAATTGAGCTCACAGCTAAATATGTGCCTTTTCTTGGGTGAGCTTAGGAAATAAATTCCTACTGTGTTGCAAAAACCTTAACTATGAGTTTTCTTTATTCAAAAGGACAGATAACACACTTTTTCCAGTACACCTGTAAAAAAACTAAGTACAAATAAGCATATCTTGCTATCTTGGATAAACATTGTACTGTGATAAGAGGAGATTGCTGCATAGTAACGGACGGTGTTATAGTGCCGGATGCCGGGTGGCATTCGGCACGTTCTTGCACCCGATGCGACTGTATTGACTGCAGGAACATTATCTTTTTACAATCAAATTGCAGGCACCATTTAACCATTGACTACAATGTAAAGTACGGTTGCTGACCGTACTTTACATTATGTGAAGAGCTATTGTTATAATGGGCATGTTCATTATTTTAACGTCCATTCTAAAGAACGGACGTTAAAATAATGTTATCAGAACACAATGGGCAGCATTGCATTTAAGTCTATGCAATGTCGCAGCTGCAGAAAAGAACGGACACTGATTTCATTGCAATCAGCGTCAGTTCTTTTCTGAAAAACAACGGTGTGTGAACTTAACTTGACACAGTTCCGTAAAAGCTGGCACAGTGGAATCAATCCTCTTCCTGACTGCCTATTTTTAGGCATGATTTAACATGATGTCCTGTAGAACCCACTTTAACTAAATATCATTTTGCTTTACAAATGAGGCGGTGCAGTGAATTTATTATAAATAAACGTATTCAGAAGCAATAAGATTAAAACTCCTTAAAGATACAAACCTCAGATACATGATATATTCTTGTAAAGCTGAAACCAAATCATAGATATCATAACTTTTTACTGATCACAATTATACAGTTACACAGCCAAAACTATTTCAAGGGTAGATCCACCCATGCTGTTTGCTGGGGCAACTGCACTTAGAAAATCAGTTGTTTTAATGTACCACAGGCTGATATAATTTGTTTTTACATGTTTTATGCATGTTTACATCAATTCCTTTCAACCTCCTTTGCTTCCTCATTTACTACCTCAGTAGACCATTGAAGTGAACTAAATGACATGTGTGGAACTTGTTTGTGATTTATTTTCAGCCTCAGTGAATTCTTCAAAATGTTGTAAATATCTCAAACTAATTCTCCAGCTCATTCGGGATTTGACTTCTTTGTATAATACATGTTAATTGCAGTTTTTAAATTGTTGGATTAACTCCTATGTATATTTTGTCTTTGACTAATTAGACTAATTATCTATGACTTCCAATGTCTAGGCAGTTATTGTAACAGCTGTTTGTAGTTTTGTTTTTTCTTCTTCTTTTATTGTACAACATAGATATTTAAAAAAAAAAAGTACTTTTAAATTTGTTGAGTGACAATGGAATGGAATCTTAATAAATAATGGCAAGATGCCATTACTATTTAACAGATAATTATGTTTAAAATTTACAAAATAAGTTACCCATTATTATACTGCCATGCAGTAGTCGGCATTTGAAATAAAGGACCACATCCATTGGCTGGCAGTTTATAGGCAGTCTACAGTTAACTCTCCGAGGACATTCTTGTACCTCTTGTAAAGATGGCAGGGACAAGGCAGCTTATTTGTCATTTTACTGTCCCTGCCTTCCTAATTGCAGTATTCATGGTGCATGCATAGCACATCTAGGCAAACTGAAACACACACACACACATACATATATATATATATATATATATATATAGACAATTTATCACGCATGATAATATTGTATACTGCTAAATAGGTCACACTGTTATCAAATAACACTAGTACATATATACAAAGCAAATTATCCCTATCCAGTTACTGATCAAACCCAGTTTACCTAGACCAATGTTACCAATAATAACGGAATATCAAGGGTCACATCTTGGCCACTACCATTGCCACCATACTATTGTTAACCAAAAATATCAATAATATCTGTTTACAAGGGACAAACAGTACCACCACAATTTGACCACATAGTACCACCACATAAAGATAATAACTTTACAATGCTATACAACCCACTTTACAAAGACCAATATTCCCCCATGCAGTGCCCATATAAAGGTAGATACCAGTTGCACAGTATGAGACCACAGAAATGATTACAGTGCAGTTACATTTAGCGATTAAGATAGGGCAAGTGAATAAATGGAAGTCTTCTCTGGTCACTTTTCCTTTTCTTCTCCATCCAGCTAAGGCCACCTCCAAGATTTTTCCTGGCCATGACTCATCTCTGCAGATTCTACCAGACAAATATTTAAGGCTCCCCACTCCAGCACCCTCCTCACATCCATATAAAATCCCCATCTCTATTTCCTCATCTATGCCCTAATATTATAGAGCCACCTCTGTGCCCCCATATAGTATTAGGTTCACTTATCTAACTATATAGCAATAGCCCCCCCCCCCATAACCCTGCAAAAGCAGCAGTCCACTTAGCTTTTAGTTTTATTCAACTTTTCCGAGATACCTGCATGCATGGCCCATTACAGTTCTATCAATACGCCACCAACTTCTCATGTAAGTCAGAGAGTTTAGTTTGAGGTTATACCACCATAATGTGGTACACACAAACACACACACACACACACACACACACACACGCATGTGTGTGTGTATGCGTGTATATATATATATATATATATATATATATATATATATATATACATTTTTTTAACCATTTACTCCTATTAATTATATAGTTTGTATTACAGTCCTTCCTTTTTAAATGCTCCATTTACACAAACATCATGGATTTGTAGTGGCATGAGATGTGAAGTCTCAAGGCAGCTCAGACATTCAGCGGCTGCAGCGAAGTCCTGCATTGTCTGCTGAATTGCTGAGACGTCATCATGTCTCATGCCGCAGCTCACACCAGAAAGCGGCTGCGGGACAGGTGTACAGGGCGGAGCGATCTGAGACCCGACGCTGGAACCGGGGAGGTAAGAGACCGCAGCCATCTATAACCACCCCCTCCCCGGCCATAGCTTAAAAATACCCCCGGGCTGAAGAACCCCTTTAATTCTTAATGGTAAGACTGGTGGTTTAGACCAGTGATTTTCAACCTTTTTTGAGCCGCGGCACACTTTTTATACTTAAAAAATCCCGGGGCACACCACCAACCAAAATGGCACAAAATGACACTAAAACAGTACATATTATACATATAGTTCACGGAGTTCACTCTTGGGGGTTTTAAATCAGCTTCTTATCACCACAAGAGCTGCTTTTTAAGCCCTCAAGAGTGACATATGCCGGGCAGAGATCCTTTCAATAAATTATTCATTTTAAAAAAGTGAAATAAAAAAGGATAACCCCCTCATATATACAATCCCATGTAACCTCATACATACAGTGCCATGTATTCCCATATATAACAGTCCCATGAAAACTCATACATACAGTCCCACATATATGAGCACATAATTATCAGCACCATATACTGTGGTGATGTGCACTGTATAGCCACAGTATATGGTGCTGATAATTATGTGGCTCATATAACTGCAGTATAAAGGGGTACAATGAGACGTACTATGGCCATGAGGCCAGAGTACAAGTGCCCCCTGCTTTGCCCTCATACAGTAATAATGCCCCCTGCAGTATGCCCCATATAATAATAATGCCCCCTGCAGTATGCCCCCATATAATAATAATAATGCCCCCTGCAGTATGCCCCATATAATAATAATGCCCCCTGCAGTATGCCCCCATATAATAATGCCCCCTGCAGTATGCCCCCATATAATAATAATGCCCTCTGCAGTATGCCCCCATATATTAATAATGCCCCCTGCAGTATGGCCCCATATATTAATGCCCCCTGCAGTATGCCCCCATATATTAATGCCCCCTGCAGTATGCCCCCATATAATGCCCCCTGCAGTATGCCCCCATATAATGCCCCCTGCAGTATGCCCCCATATATTAATGCCCCCTGCAGTATGCCCCCATATATTAATGTCCCCTGCAGTATGCCCCCATATAATGCCCCTTGCAGTATGCCCCCATATAATGCCCCCTGCAGTATGCCCCCATATAATGCCCCCTGCAGTATGAGAATATGCACCAATAGTTTTAAAAAAAACAAAACAACAAACCATCATACTCACCTAATCGGCGCTGTGTGTTCTCCCTCCTCTTCAGGCTCCGTCCTGTGAGCCGCGGCGACTGAACCTCCGGCAGGCGTGATGACGTCACATCATCACGCCTGCCGGAGAGGTCACGTCCCGGCCTCCCATAGGCTGCTGGCATGAAGTGCCGCGGCCTATGGGAGTCAATGTCAGAGCAGGACGCTGACAGGTCCTGCTCTGACATTGTGCGCGATTGAATGTTTCGCCCGCTCACAGTGTGAGCGGGCGGAACATCAATCCATCGGCATATCCCTAGAAGCTGCGCGGCCGCAGCTTCTAGGGATATTAAAGGGACAGTTTCTAATTTCCGACCGGGATCCCGCGGCACAGCTGGCGGGTTCTCACGGCACACCAGTGTGCCGCGGCACCCCGGTTGGGAAACGCTGGTTTAGACTATGCTGAGCTTTCAATAAAAATGCTAAAACCTCTGAAAAAAAATTATAATACAAATATGAGCAACTCCTCCTCTTTATGCTCTGCCCCACTTTTGACTTCCTCTTTTTTTTTCCTCTTTTTTACTACAAACAATTATTAAATAATTATTTCTTAGAGGAAATAATTTTACTACTTTTTCTAATTAAAATACTCAATAAAAATAACAATTCTATGTTTCCAATTTTATTCTACATTTCTTAATCATTTTATTTAATACATTTTGAGTTTTACACTGTTTGGATTGGGAATAAAGGTTTTTTTTTTTTCTTGTTTTTTTTTTTTTTACTCTTGTGATTTAACTATTGTACAGTTTACATAACATTTCTCCTGCTGCCATCAAATCCGGGCTTATACTATATATCCTGTTTCTTTGATCTTCTACACTGGAACATTGTCTTGTAATCTTATATTGTATTACCATTTGAAAACTGCTTTTCATTTTCTTTCAGAGAAATGATCTATGCTTTCATTGCTGGCTAATTGTTCCTCTAATGTGCTCCACCAAATTAAACAGAGGGGAGCATAATTGGAAAATATCAAGTTGACTTTCACAGCTTTAAGAAAAGCAGATGTTCATTTGAGGAGCTTTGCATTTAAATGATATTCCTCATCATGCTTCCAGGTCTCACCAATTATGGTAGCCAAAGTCACATATTTAATGTAAATCTGCCTGGCAACAAAATAAATGTTTAAAAGCAACCAATCCCATCAGTACTTGTCAGGAGTTTGTGTTCTTTCTTTTTGTACTATAAAGCATTTCCAAATTTTCCTCACAAAAGGGATTTAAAAAAACACATATTATCATGGTGGGTCTTTCTGTTATAATTTCAGAGGATGTTTAGTTAAGATTTTTTTAACCCTTCATCACTGCATTTTTTTTTTTTATTATTAAATTCAAATAAATTTTCATTTTCATTTTCTAAAGAGTCTGTGAGGAATGAAAGGTGAAATCTGGGGCAACTGAGCCAGTTTCCCTTTACACCATGTTTGATAAATCTCCCCCCAGGAGTGTATTGCGTATTATTGCATTTTTGTTATAAACTTTATTTTGCTACTGTGGCTGTCCAAAATTGTGTGAAACTGACTTTTTTTTATTTATTAAATGTATTTATTAATTTATTTGTTAAATTTCTTTTTTATTGAAAGCATTTGGAGGACCTACTACACCTTTTGCTTTTATACAGCTCTTTTACATGGACACTTACACAGATATAGGAGATTTACTAGTCCGGACAGGCACAACCTCCATATATAATGTTATGGCTATGTTCACACAGTGTCAAAAAAAGAGAAAAGGAGTCTGATTTTGATATTTAAAATAATGTCCGTTTTTGCCGCAATTTAACTGACTGCAATGGCAATGCATTGAAGTCAATGGGAAGATGGACATCCAATGCACACAATGCATTGAATAAAGGACGTTTTTACCGCGGCTGTCAAAATACTGAACATGATCACTATTTTCATACGTCTTTTGCAAACAGCGGACATTTTTTATTAGTTGTTCACACAGTTTTTCTTTTTCCACCATTCTTTGTCCGTCTTTAATATTAAATTCAATTCAATTAAGCCACAACCAAAGGACAATTAGTATCCCCAAACTAGTATAATGTACTAACAACAGTCATTGCACTAAGGGGAGGCCAGACAGCTTCATGACGTCCATTATTTTAGGCTCAAAATAACAGACGTCATTTTAAAAGGAGCTGCAAGATCATTTAGTAATAATTATACAATACATGAATATTATACAATCAGGGGTTTTAAGTCACTTTTTGGTCTTGATGCCCTTTTGTTTTATTATAGTGCTTGAAAAGCACTATATTGTAATCCGTATTCTTCTTCTTCTTCTTCTTCTTCTTCTTCTTCTTCTTCTTCTTCTTCCAGCCATTTTTCTGCGCGTAATACAGCCCAAACCGCTTTGTGCACACACTCCGTTCAAACTGCGTTTTGAAGCCCTCGGCGGTGTGTGGTGTGCTATCTATTTTTCGTTTCGATCGGATTTGTCGTTTTTAAGAAATTTACGTTAAACGACCCCAAATTCCCCATAGAAAATAATGGCCCATTGCAAATAATGGCCACACTCTAACCGCTGACAGCCAATCACAGCACATATGCAAATAGCTGAAATATAGCAGCCAATAGGAACTCTAAGGTCTCGTCATGCAATGTATCACACCATCCACAGTCACATGTCCACTATTGGCCAATAGAAGATGTAATATATGGAAGGTCCTTAACGATTTTGTCTCCCCGACATGAGTAAGATTGTCATGGTAACCGAGCAATGATCTTTACCATTATAAGTACTCAGATCGCTCTTAAAGGGACCCAGGTCACCCTTAAAGGAACGCAAGTCGCTCTTAAAGGGACCCAAGTCTCTCTTAAAGGGACGGGAGCCATGTCGCTCTTAAAGGGACCCAAGTTGCTCTTAAAGGGACGGGAGCCATGTCGCTCTTAAAGGGACCCAAGTCGTTCTTAAAGGTACCCAAGTCGCTCTTAAAGTGGCGGGACCCAAGTCGCTCTTAAAGGGACGGGACCCAAGTCGCTCTTAAAGGGTTTCATGTAGCTCTTAAAGGGATCCAAGTCGCTCTTAAAGGGACGGGACCCAAGTTGTTCTTAAACGGACGGGACACTCCAAAAGGTATGGGACCCATGTCGCTCTTAAAGAGACCCATGTCGCTAGAGCGACCTGGGTCCCTTTAAGAGCGGCCCGGGTCCCTTTTAAGAGCAACCTGGGTCCTTTTAAGAGCAAAATATGTCCCTTCAAGAGCGACCAAGGTCCCTTTAAGAGCGAAATTGGTCCCTTTAAGAGCAACCTGAGTCCCTTCTAGAGCAAAATATGTCCCTTTAAGAGCGACCTGGGTCCCTTTAAGAGCAAAATATGTTCCTTTAAGAGCGACCTGGGTCCCTTTAAGAGCGAAATTGGTCCCTTTAAGAGCGAAATTGGTCCCTTTAAGAGTGAAATTGGTCCATTTAAGAGCGACCTGGGTCCATTTAAGAGCGAAATATGTCCCTTTAAGAGCGAAATATATCCCTTTAAGAGCGACCTGGGTCCCTTTAAGAGCAAAATATGTCGCTTTAAGAGCAAAATGGGTCCTTTTAAGAGCAACCTGGGTCCCTTTAAGAGTGAAATGGGTCCCTTTAAGAGCAAAATGGGTCCCTTTAAGAGCGATCTGGGTGCCTTTAAGAGCAAAATGGGTCCCTTTAAGAGCGAAATGGGTCCCTTTAAGAGCGAAATGGGTCCCTTTAAGAGCGACCTGGGTCCCTTTAAGAGCAAAATATGTCCCTTTAAGAGCGAAATATGTCCCTTTAAGAGCGAAATATGTCCCTTTAAGAGCGAAATATGTCCCTTTAAGAGTAAAATGGGTCCCTTTAAGAGCGACCTGGGTCCCTTTAAGAGCGAAATTGGTCCCTTTAAGCGTGAAATTGGTCCCTTTAAGAGCGACCTGGGTCCCTTTAAGAGCAAAATGGGTCCCTTTAAGAGCGACCTGGGTCCCTTTAAGAGCGATCTGGGTCATTTTAAGAGCAAAATGGGTCCCTTTAAGAGCGATCTGGGTCCCTTTAAGAGCAAAATGGGTCCCTTTAAGAGCAAAATGGGTCCCTTTAAGAGCGACCTGGGTCCCTTTAAGAGCGACCTGGGTCCCTTTAAGAGCAAAATATGTCCCTTTAAGAGCGAAATATGTCCCTATAAGAGCAAAATATGTCCCTTTAAGAGTGAAATATGTCCCTTTAAGAGCAAAATAGGTCCTTTTAAGAGCGACCTGGGTCCCTTTAAGAGTGAAATGGGTCCCTTTAAGAGCGAAATGGGTCCCCTTAAGAGCGAAATGGGGGCCTTTAAGAGTAAAATATGTCCCTTTAAGAGCGAAATATGTCCCTTTAAGAGCAAAATGGGTCCCTTTAAGAGCGACCTGGGTCCCTTTAAGCGTAAAATTGGTCCCTTTAAGAGTGAAATTGGTCCCTTTAAGAGCGACCTGGGTCCCTTTAAGAGCGACCTGGGTCCATTTAAGAGCAATCTGGGTCCCTTTAAGAGCAACATGGGTCCCTTTAAGAGCAAAATGGGTCCCTTTAAGAGCGATCTGGGTCCCTTTAAGAGCAAAATGGATCCCTTTAAGAGCAAAATGGGTCCCTTTAAGAGTGACCTGGGTCCCTTTAAGAGCAAAATATGTCCCTTTAAGAGCGAAATATGTCCCTTTAAGAGCAAAATATGTCCCTTTAAGAGCGAAATTGGTCCCTTTCAGCGTGAAATTGGTCCCTTTAAGAGCAACCTGGGTCCCTTTAAGAGCGACCTGGGTCACTTTAAGAGCAAAATATGTCCCTTTAAGAGCAAAATATGTCCTTTTAAGAGTGACCTGGGTCCCTTTAAGAGCGAAATTGGTCCCTTTAAGAGCGACCTGGGTCCCTTTGAGAGCGAAATATGTCGCTTTAAGAGCAAAATGGGTCCTTTTAAGAGCAACCTGGGTCCCTTTAAGATTGAAATGGGTCCCTTTAAGAGCAAAATGGGTCCCTTTAAGAGCGACCTAAGTCTCTTTAAGAGCGACCTGGCTCCCTTTAAAAGCGATCTGGGTCCCTTTAAGAGCGATCTGGGTCCCTTTAAGAGCGAAATGGGTCCCTTTAAGAGCGATCTGGGTCCCTTTAAGAGCAAAATATGTCCCTTTAAGAGCGAAATATGTCCCTTTAAGAGCGAAATATGTCCCTTTAAGAGCGATCTGGGTCCCTTTAAGAGCGATCTGGGTCCCTTTAAGAGCGAAATGGGTCCCTTTAAGAGCGATCTGGGTCCCTTTAAAGCAAAATATGTCCCTTTAAGAGCGAAATATGTCCCTTTAAGAGCGAAATATGTCCCTTTAAGAGCAAAATGGGTCCCTTTAAGAGCGACCTGGGTTCCTTTAAGAGCGAAATTGGTCCCTTTAAGCGTGAAATTGGTCCCTTCAAGAGCGACCTGGGTCCCTTTAAGAGCAAAATGGGTCCCTTTAAGAGCGAGCTGGGTCCCTTTAAGAGCGACCTGGGTCCCTTTAAGAACAATCTGGGTCCCTTTAAGAGCTAAATGGGTCCCTTTAAGAGCGATCTGGGTCCCTTTAAGAGCAAAATGGGTCCCTTTAAGAGCGACCTGGGTCCCTTTAAGAGCAAAATATGTCCCTTTAAGAGCGAAATATGTCCCTTTAAGAGCAAAATATGTCCCTTTAAGAGCGAAATATGTCCCTTTAAGAGCAACATGGGTCCCTTTAAGAGCGACCTTGGTCCCTTTAAGAGCGAAATTGGTCCCTTTAAGCGTGAAATTGGTCCCTTTAAGAGTGAAATTGGTCACTTTAAGAGCGACCTGGGTCCCTTTAAGAGCGACCTGGGTCCCTTTAAAGGACAACTCCGGCGGGACCCCCCCCCCCAAAAAAAAAAAAACACAGACACACACAGACACCATACTCACCATCCCTCCGGTGACGATCGCCACTCCATTCGCCCGCCGTCCGCCTCACCGTCACCTGCCTCCGCCGTCCAGCGATGTCTCTTGCTTCCGGGTCCATAAGAGAGAAAAGGCTGCTAGTGCGCTTGCGCACCGGCAGCCTTTTCATTGGCTGGAGCGCATCACATGGCTTCCAGCAAGCTCAGCCAATCAGGGCTGAGCAAGCTGGAAGCCATGTGATGCGCTCCAGCCAATGAAAAGGCTGCTGGTGCGCATGTGCACCAGCAGCCTTTTCTCTCCTATTCACTCTCAATGAAGACGCCGAGGAGGAAGAAGACCCGGACCGCCCCCAGCTCTGACATCACCCAACACCAGAGAAGAGGACCGTGACGACCGTAATAGGTAATGTATATATTCTTTAACTTCCGGGGTGGGGGGTCGGGGGTCGGAAAGTGGGGGAAGGGGGCCAGACCGGGTATTTAACCACATTACAAAGTTATATAACTTTGTAATGTGTGTTAAATAAGCCAAAAAAAAATTTTCGCCGGAGTTGTCCTTTAAGAGCGAAATATGTCCCTTTAAGAGCGACCTGGGTCCCTTTAAGAGCGACCTGGGTCCCTTTTAGAGCGAAATATGTCCCTTTAAGAGCAAAATGGGTCCTTTTAAGAGCGAACTGGGTCCCTTTAAGAGTGAAATTGGTCCCTTTAAGAGCGATCTGGGTCCCTTTAAGAGCGAAATGGGTCCCATTAAGAGCGAAATGGGTCCCTTTAAGAGCGACCTGGGTCCCTTTAAAAGCCATTTGGGTCCCTTTAAGTGCAACGGGGGCCCTTTAAGAGCGACCTGGGGCCCTTTTAGAGTGAAATTGGTCCCTTTAAGAGTGATCTGGGTCCCTTTAAGAGCGAAATGGGTTCCATTAAGAGAGACCTGGGTCCCTTTAAGAGCGACCTGGGTACCTTTAAGAGCAACCTGGGACCCTTTAAGAGTGATCTAGGTACCTTTAAGAGCGACCTGGGTCCCTTTAAGAGCGACCTGGGTTCCGTTAAGAGTGACCTGGGTCCCTTCAAGAGCGAAGGGACCCACGTCACTCTTAAAGTGACCCAGGTCGCTCCTTAAGGGACCCATGTCGCTCTTAAAGGGACGGGATTCAAGTTGCTCTTAAAGGGATGGGACCCAAGTCGCTCTTAAAGGGACGGCACCCAGGATTAAAGTTAAATGGAAGTCACTGGTAAAGGGGCGCTCTTTTCAAGCACTATGTATTTCCCTGGAAATGCAAATCTAGTTCTATAAATTATTCCCATTTTACTCATTTGGGGGTAACAGTTGTCACATATTGGTCACTAATGCTTGTTTTATTTCCTTTTTTGTCCCCTTCCATTTTAAATTTAAGATAAACAGTAGTCACATCATTTATTCATATCTCCATTTACAAATCCACATAGGAATTATATCTAATTATCATTTTTATTTAGTACAGCAAGCTGAAGGGAACATGTATAGAAGTAATAAACATTCTAAGAGAGGAGACAGAAGCAGCATATCATGTAAAACAAGAAAAAAACAGTAAAAACATTCCCCCTAGAGAGGGTCAGCAAAGGATTAACAAAACATGTAACCAGTTGAAAACAATTTTTTCTTACTGCTTCATCTGCCTCATATTCGTGTTAAAAGCAATATGACAGCTAAAGCGCCAGATATTTCTTTATGAGAATTTGTACCATGTACAAACACATTACATACAGTATGTACTGTACATACTTGTACAGTCCATGCTTCAGATATAGCCTTTTTATTTACTTTTTTAAGTAGAGTTTTTCCAAAAAAATTCTAATTTTATTTCCTGTGAACTATTAAAAACAGCTCTTTTATACTATACTACACAATGCAATACTAAATTATACTAGTACAGTACAGTTTTTGTACTCAGCAGATGCTGTGCAGAATGTGTAGAGGTCCAGGGGACACCTTTCGTCAATGGAAGAAAACTCTCTGGGATTGAAAAATGTGTATAAAACTTTTTGTGGACTGTGTACTCACATTCTTAATTCTGTTTAAGTATTATATGCACAGACATTCAGATGGCAACTTAAGTGGAGGCACAATACATTTTGTCTTGTGCTATACTATACTATTAAAATAGCACTTTGTCGAGTAGCCCTACACGTTCACTGGGCCAGATGCATACTGATAGGCCCAGCAAAAGTAGTGGTTGAGCAGCAATGCATAGGTGAAAGTATAGCAGGAAGCAGATAAAGATGCATACACTATATGCATTGCTGCTCAGTTTATGGAAGTAGGGATACCTGTTTATGACAGATGTCCTTGCTCCTATACATACTTTCTGTAGGGAGTTAAGGAAAGTAGTTACTGTAGAGAACTCGTAATTTGATGTTGGCTTTAACATGCTACTTAAGGCTATGTTTACACTACGTATATGTCCGGCCGTGTTAAACTCCGGCCGGGAATTAACGCAAGTTGCAGCCGGCTACATACTGACCGCATACTTACGTCCGTAGTCTAATTACGCTTCCCGAGCGCCCTACGTAGCGATCTGACAGCGGTCTTTTACTTGGAAATCTTCGCCTAGCCCCGGACACCCCACAGAACCTTTTGGATCGGCACAAAAAGCTTGCAAAATGAAGAAATCACCACTACGTATGGGACTGCATGTAACGCTACGGGCGTAAGTTACGGCATTTTCGTCCTCAAACAATGGTATGGTTAATTTTTTACGGCGCCGCATACGATCCGGGCGTAAGTTCGTACGTAGTGTGAACTGTGCAGCCGTACATCGTATACTTTCCATTGTACGCAAACTACGTAAATCTCCGGCCGCTTATTCACGGAACGCGCTACGTCCGGAGACTTACGTAGTGTGAACATAGCCTTAACATTATTTTTTTCCTAAGCGTATAAGGATTAATTAGTCAGTAGTTCTGTCCTGTATTATTAATGTCTTTATAGGTAATTTATTTTGAAATAATTACATTAGTGCTCAAAAGTTTACATACCCTGGCAGAATTTTTGCTTTCTTGTCCTTTTATTTTCAGAGAATATAAATGATAACACAAAAACTTTTTTCCACTCATGGTTAGTGGTTAGGTGATGCCATTTATTGTCAAGCTACTGTGTGTTCTCTTTTTAAATCATAATGATAACCAAAAACATCCAAATGACCCTGATCAAAAGTTTACATATCCCAGTTCTTAATACCGTGTATTTGGCCTTGTGTTTTGGATCATTGTCATGCTGGAATGTCCAAATACGTGCCATGCGTAGCTTCCAGGCTGATGGGTGAAAATTTGCCTCCAGTATTTGCTGGTAACGTCCTGCATTTATCTTTAGTTTAAGTTTGACCAAGTTTCCTGTGACTTTGTAGCTCACACATCCTCAAAATATCAGAAATACACCTCTGTGTTACAGTAGAAAAGGTGTTTCTTTCATCTTAGGCTTTCTTGACATCTCTCCAAATGTAACGTTTATGGTTGTGGCCAAAAAGTTCTATTTTGGTCTTAACACTCCAAATGATCTTGTTCAAGAAGTTTTGAGGCTTGTCTTTGTGCTGCTTGGCATATTTTAGGCAAGATACTTTTGCACAGTGACATTTGCACAGTAATGGCTTTCTTCTGGCGACTCAACCATGCAGCCCATTTTTCTTCAAGTGTCCCCTAGTGTGCATCTTGAAACACTCACAATGCTAGTTTTCAGAGTCCTATATATATATGTGGATGTTATCTGGGTTTTTTTCTTTTCATCCTAAACAATTTTCCTGGCAGTTGTGGCTAAATTTTTTGTCAATTTGTGTCAACTTTCGTGCATGTTATCAGGCCAAAATCATCAAGGTATCATGGGTCACTTGGATGTTTTTGGTTGTCATTATGATTTAAAAAGACAAGAGTAGGTTGACAATAAATGGCTTCACCCAACCACTAACCATAAGTGGGGAAAAAGTTATTGTGTTATCATTCATATTCTCTGGGAAAAAAAGATTGATTTCTTATATGAGCAAATAAATTCATTTTACCTTTATAACAGGGAATAATAGGGAACAGGGAACATATAGTCCATATGTTTTGCACTCTTCCCTTGGAATGATATGTATATACTTTTAAATACAGTATACCTCCTGTTTAAGATGAAGAGTATAGAAGCATGAAATATATGTCATATTAAGTGCATTAAATTGCTGTGAGACTCATTTTCCCGATTTTTACTTTAAGCTTTTTTTCTGGTTAATTAAAATCTATGTCTCAAAGGCTTCAATTAGAGGTTTTTACTTATGGCACACAGATGTGCTAATGTGGAATTCCATCCCTTTTTTTAAGTCACTAACCCTGATCAATTGGTAATCTCTGAAATGATTACATATGAAAATACTGGTGATCTATGTTTTAATTTATTCTCTCTTAACTCTTTAGGGAAGCCTTCCCACAAGATTTTGGTATATGATTTGTGTCCATTCAGCCACAGAAATATTAGGCTGAGCTCTAAAAAAGCAGTCTAGATTTATATTCCTAGGTCTCTAGTTGTTTAATAGGACTAGTCCCATTCTTCAACTATATATATATATATATATATATATATATATATATATATATATATATATTCTGAGCCTTTTTCTGTCATAAAGAATACATTTGTTTGCAATAGCATTGTCATTATAGCATTAAAATGGTCATTCCCATAAATAAATAATTAAATGAAAGATCATTCCTTCATCTCCACTAATGTCACAATGTGCTTGCTCATGTTCCTGGGTGTCAGGCATCTTCTTCCTGACTTCTACTCTTTTCCTGCATTTTGCTTTCTGGTTGTGGGTCATCTATATCAGCTTCTTGAGGATGTCGGAGGAATAAGGAGTTTTTTATTTTAGTGTCATCAACGTGTGTTTGCTCCTTTTAGTTTCCTGTGGGAAAGTCCATTTGACCCTTGCAAAGGTTAAGGGTGAAGAGCACACAATGCCTTAGACTCCACTCCATGGTTTAGCACAAGCCATATTCATTAATGATCCAGTGGGATCTTGTTACAATATATCTGGTGGCATTCTCTAAATTCTGTTCAGCTGCCACTTGCCATTGCACAGAGAGATTGGAGGCTTGGGTGCATCTGCTTAGCCAATGAAAAAGTTTTGAAATGAACAATAACCGGTTTTTAGTGATGCGATTTAAAGAAACAATTTGGCACTCAATAGGCAACTTTAAAAGGAACCTGTCACCCCCCGTGCTGGGGTGACAGGCTCCCGACCCCCCGCTACAGTCCCCTATACTCACCTGATCCCGCCGGGTCCCGCTTCTTGATCCGGTCGGGTCACGGAGATCTCAGCCGCTGCAGTCCAGCACTCCGTCATTCTCTATGAGCGTTGAACTCAACTGTCATTGTGCGCGCCGGGCTGCAGCGGCTGAGATCTCCGTGACCCGACCGGATCCAGAAGCAGGACCCGGAGGGATCAGGTGATCAGGATATACCGTGTTTTGCGCTTTATAAGACACAGCTGTCTATAAGACGCACCCCTGATTTGGACCACAGGGAAAACAGGGAAAAAAATATTTTATGCTAATTAAACTTCCCTGGTGGTCTAAGGTCATGAAGGGGATAATGCAGTGAAAGGGTCAAAGTTTATTAAAATGAAAGTGTCTTGTATCTACACATACACAGCTGCTGCATGCACAACACACTCAGCTCTGCTACACCATACACTCTCAGCTAAACACTAAGCTCTGCTACACCATACACTCTCAGCTCAGCTACACACTCAGCTCTGCTACACCATACACTCTCAGCTCAGCTACACACTCAGCTCTGCTACACCATACACTCTCAGCTCAGCTGTATCACACACTTAGCTGTACAAACATATCCACAAGCACACACAATGTTATATCAACACAAACACACATAGGGTAACACACACACACGGTAACACACATACCTCTGCTGCTCAGTACTTAGACGCGAACATTTAGTGTAGGACCTGCGGGAATGTGAGCTGAAGGACCTTTGCTAATGTCACAGTCATGTGACTAATCACATGACTGTGACATTACCGAAGGTCTTTCAGCAGGTTGCCATGCATATCCTCTCCCAATTTCGCTCCTGCGGGGCACTGATCTCACTGATCAGTACTGACAGGAGAACAGAGAGGACTGCACAGCTGATGCAGCCTTCCAGACCATCAGGGAAGGAGTCAGTGTGGTTTGACAGTGTCGGGCTGCCCTGTCTACTGAATATAAGATGCAGGCACTTTTAAGCAAGATATTTTCTTGCTAAAAAGTGCGTCTTATAAAGCGAAAAATACGGTATGCATATACAGTAGCACATGTGTTTTTCAGCTATTGCTGTTTTCAGTTATATTTACTTTGAAATGTACAGGTTAAAGCCAAGCCACTTGAGATGTGTAGATCTGACTACTAAGCCTACATTTGCAGCAGGGATTTGTAGACTCTCATTTTTTAAAGACAATTAGCAGTGTGATTATTCCAAGATTGCAGTGGGATTGGACAGGTCGCTTAAAGCATTAGTTAATGACATTTGCAGGTGAAAGTCACTGATTCATTTGGTTCAGCATGATATTTGTAGTTATACTAGAGCATTAGAAACAAACACAGAAATCCTTAGGACATTAGTGAGGGAACTGAAACAAGGAGTTCCTAAAGGATAGGTATAGGGCCATCCCCCATTGCAAATGTCCATGTCTTTGGGAAAATGAAAAGTTACACTCAAAGTGTAACTTTTATATTTGCTGTGGTCTCTTTAATGCCTTTAGGACCGAGCTAATTTTCGTTTTTGCGCTTTCATTTTTTCCTTCACGTGTTTAAAAGGCCATAGAGCTTGCATTTTTTCACCTACAGACTCAAAGAGCCCTTATTTTTTGCGCCACTAATTGTACTTTGCAATAGCAGGCTTAATTGTTGCATAAAGTGCTCTGCAAAACCAGAAAAAAATTGAATGTGTGATGAACTTGGAAAAATAAAATCTTTTTTTTTTTTTTTTTTTAATTTGGGGATGTTTTGTGTTTTTGCCGTTTGCCCTAGGGTAAAACTGACTTGTTATACATGTTCCTCAAGTTGTTGTGATTACAACGATATGTAACGTGTAACTTTTATTTTATTTGATGACTTTTAAAAAAATAAAACCTTTCTTAAAAAATAAATGTCCCTTAAAATCCCTCTATTACCATATTTATAGTGCTTTTATCCTTTCGTCTATGGAGCGGTGTGAGATGTCATTTTTTGCGCCAAAATCTGTACGTTCTAACGGTACCTTGTGCATATGCAACTTTTTTAACGTTTTTTTATTACAAATTTTCTGGATTTGATGCGACCAAAAATGTGCAATTTTGCACTTTGGAATTTTTTTGCCCTTACACCATTTACCGTTAGAGATCAGGAATTAAATAAATTAATAGTTCAGGCAATAATGCACACGGCGATACCAAACATGTTTATTTATTTATTTTATTTATTTGTATTAATAAAATGGGGAAAGGGGGATGATTTAAACTTTTGTTAGGGGAGGGGATTTTTTATTAATTAAAAAAAAAAAAAAAAAACATTTTTTTACACACACTAAAAGTCCCCCTGGGGGACTTCTAGTATGAATGTTATGATCTTTCATTGAGATCTATGCAGTATAGATATACTGCATAGGTCAATGAGATAGGCATTCTATTACTTTTGGCTGCTGCAGCCGAAAGCAGTAGAGTGCCTAGCCATTACGGCGCAGACCCCGGCCGGTAACAGATGCAGGGATCGCTCCTCTGTGACCACCACTAGACACGAGGGAAGGGAAAAGCAGCATTTTAAATGCAGCTGTCAACTTTGATAGCACTTGGGACCGCGGCTGTTCAGAGTGGGGTTGCCACGCCACCCCTCTCTGAACGCCCCCACCCACATGAGGACATCCCCTTATGCGGGAAGGGGTTAAAGAGTATATGGTATATTTTGATGTTTTCCCTCTACAATAGGTATTATCACTTTGATGGGTACTGTAGCGGCCATCATAATGAATAGACGACCACCTTTACCTGATATAGGGCGATACATTCCCATAGTCTGAACATAGCTGAACAGTCAAACTCTTACTTTACTTCTTCTCAGCATTCTTTTACTCGTTTCAGAGCTAAACTTTTTTTCCGTTTGTGATCATATTTTTAACCAATGAGCGGTCATCACTGCTATAAAATTTACATATTGTATTAGATATGTAGCTTAGTTCTAGGAAGTCAGTAACTCACCTTTCAGTATCTTAAAACAGTAATGGTAGGTGATTTCTTAGAGATGGCCCGTGAATCTCTATGATCATTTGTTGTGTTGAGTAACTGTAAGAGGACCAAAATAAAAATGCCAATTACAGGTCCTTGCTCCCATGGAGAATCCCTGTGGTTCTTCAGTGCACAGGATGTAGCTCTAAGCTTTAACTAGTCTTTAAAGAAAAGTTCTTGAACAGGTATCTTTCTTATTCCCCAAAGGGCCTATGAAAATGTATTAAATGGCTTAAATTGCGTAACACTTAAAGCATTAAAACATCATAGAAACTGAACCAGCATCTTTATATTGTACCACACTAGTGTAACAGACAGTATTGCAATGGCTGTGTAATGTACATACCTTCACAACACAAAACACAACCAAGAAGAGTCAATCTATTTTCATCGCTCAATCTTACAATATTAAGACAGATTTTCAAGTTTGGGGCTATTAAGTTTAGAAAAAAAGATATCTTAGGGGTGATCTGATTACAATGTACAAATATATAAATGGGCAATCCAGAGATCTTTGTAGTGATCTTTTTACATGTACTGTAGTTCTGTAACCATGACAATAATATCACAAATTATGGGCAGATTTTATGTGACAGTACATTGTTCGATGGATTTATTCTGATTGCCATTTTTTGAAGGGCCTTCAACGTGTGCAGGGCCGTTCCAATGTCTGCTGTCCGGCACACAGCAGTGTCTCCGGCGCTGGAGGTAATGACAGTCACACATCTGCCTGTCATTAACAACTTAAACGTTGCAACCTTTAGAGGACAAGCCTCTGTCACTGACTGATGGGGACCCCCATGGTGTGGCTACAGGGGTCTCAATGACTTACAATGACGGGCGGAGGAGATCTCCTTATCTCCATCCTGTCAGATCGGACATCTTCTGAGGCAGGCTCTTCCCTTAGGCAGGCTCTATAAGAAGTTCACAGATAGCAATGATCAATGCCACGCTATGGCATAGCATTAATCAGTACACACAATGCAATGATTTTGTATTTAAATGTTTTAAAGAAGTGTAAAAGAAAAATGTTTTAAAAATATATATAAAAAAAACTTTTAAAATAAACCCCAATAAAAGTTTAACCTACCTCATTATAAAAATAAAAATATGTAAAAATAAATAAATAATCATATTATATATTGTGGCATGTGATATTGTCCGATCTATTAAATTATTACAATGTTGTTACTGCACGGTGAGCGGCGTGAATGAAAAGAGAAAAATTAAATAATTTAAAATTATATATCAAGATTTTTTTTTTATAAAAAACTGCCAAAATTTTTCTTATACACCAATATGATACCAATAAAACTAAAGATCATGACACAAAAAATGACACCCCAACCAAATAAAAGAATATGGCTCTTAGAAGGCGAGGAGGAGAGTGCTGCTTTATTGTGACCTGGACATCCTATTGTATTTGCAGAAATCAATCCCAGGTGATAAAGGCCACACTATAAACCATGGTCGAGCATATTCAACCTTCAAATAAAAATCTGTGACCACTCTGGCTAATTGCAAAGGTTTATTGTCATTACGCCAGGACTAAAAAATGTAGTGGCCAGTTATATCCATTTATATAACTTTTTTTTCTTTTATTAAAGGCTTTTTTTAATGTAAAACATTTGTTCAAAAGCAGTTAAGTTTTGGCTGTATGCATTGTATACAACAGTCATGCATTTTTCTTGAACTGAATATCAGAGGGCAGAATTGACACTGACCTTGCTTACATTCTCATACTACTTCATTCCTTAGATTGTCTTCTTTTTCTGTTCGTGACAAGTTACTCATAGTCATCTGAGGTTGGAAAATGACATTCACAGCTCTATATGTTCTAGACCTTGAATAGTAATACTTCCCACATATCATTTTATTTGAAGCCAAGAACGGATCATACTGCATATTATAACCTGTAATACTCAGAATAATTGACACCTGGAAAGTAATTAACTTCACTTTATCACGTTTGGTGAATACACGTTGGTATTCTCCAAGTTTCCATAATTGTTTTGCTATATATAAACTATCGATATTGTAATATCCCGTTGTAATTTGGCACAGTTTAATGCACTTACATGTAATTATAGAATATAAGCATGTAATATCCACACGATCATTTTGGATCGTTTACACACAGTTTGAACATAAAGAAACTCTAGTAATTATATGGTAGGCGACAGCATGTAATTGCTGTATTCAGCATTAAATGACCATATTATACAGTGAATAACATTATGGTTAAAACGATGTGCATCATTTGAGAACAATTGAGCTTTTTCTTCCCCATCTGAAAATAGGTAAACATTCCATAAGACATAAGACAAGGTTAGTTAATAATCAGCAAGCTTAAAAGTACAGTACCCCGACAGTCATTTATGTCGCTTTCTAGAATAGCAGCATGAAGGCAGTAGTCTGATGTTTTCATTACATCCTCTGCCCTCTCAACGATGATTGCCAGTTTTCTTCCTATTACAGTGTATAAAGGATGTGTTCATAGAAATTAAAGGGATATCATACTAGCTAAAAGGTTATGAAAAGAGAAGCAAATCACAGAGATCTACAGTGAGGATACTGTGAGAGCATAAAGAATGTTTATAGCAATGGCATGGGAAGATATTGGCGACCAGTCTGGAGGGCATATGAGGTTGCAACAATCATGGTTATTGGCTGTAGCAGCAGGAACAAGTCTGGTCTAACAAAAAAAAAAATTACACAAGAGTCAGTGCAGTATCAGTGTCTGACAAAAAGAGCAAAGCATGTGCCTAGTTACTGTAACAAATGAATGGGATACATACAGTTACAAATATATTGCTTCCAAAAGAATGAAACAGGAACTACAGACTAACAGTGCTTAAAGGGAAACTATCAGCAGGTAGCCTGCTGATTGCTCCCTATGGCGCACTAGAAATGAAGGTAAGTCTCTTAACGTCATTCTTGGCACCATTCCTGTGCAGTTTGAAATGTAATCTGGCATTTTGAAAAGCTATTTGGAACACCTGCTGATAGTTTCCCTTTAAGAATGGTTGCGCTTAGCAGCCACAGTAACATGTCTGGTATAGCATACCAAACACCAGTTTAGACAAAACAAAGGGCGACAGCGCTCCATAGCGAGGATCAGAGGGATAACATATAAGAAGGGCTAGGGGGTGCAAAGCAACCCTCACCTGGTGAGGTTGTGCAAGTATGGAGAGAGTTTCTCAAAATAGGTTTAGTCACTTTTTATGTGTAAGAGGGTGTGTCTGAAGCCCATGTAGAGTAACTAGGGACCTGATAACTACTATTAAATGTGTAACTAGGTTATCTTTGCTGGGTTTAAAGGATGAAATGTGGCTTGCTGAGATTATCACATTAGGAGTAAAGCTACATTTACACATTCTGAGTTCTGTCCATTAAACACCGATGGTGAATGGCTGTCCTGGACTGTTTCCCCGCATAGCAATATAATGCAGGGAGCAGGGAAACAGTTTGAAGCTCTGCAGCATAATGATTTATCATGCCATGCGGGAAAACAGTTCAGGACAAGCTTTCACCGTTTATGTCGTCCATGTTTCACAGACAGAACACGGAACGTGTGAATGCAGCCTAAGGGAAAAGGTAGTACAGTATATAGAAAGTATCTCATTGCAACTAAATTAGGAGAATCAACTCATAGTACCTAAGTATAGTCTATGGTCCTGGAAGAGTGTTGAGAATTAAAAGTCTTGCATCTTGAGTCTGGAGTCAAATTAATATTGAGGTCTAATCAGGGGTCTGAATTATTTTGTGGTTTGGTCTGCGACTTGTTTAAAAATTTGTAAGGGGCCTATCATTTTGACTAATTTGTAAGCTCTGCCTCGCAGTTGTCCCACAGTTAAAATGTAACAGAGTCTGGGAAAGATTTAAACAAGACTGTTTAGGAACATACAGAAACCCATTGACAACAATAGAAATAAAGCCATCTCTTTTTTACAATTCATGTATAGGTTTCAAATATTTGCATTAGTCCAAGCAATAGAGATAGACGGCAACCACCGCTCAATGTGACACAGGTGGCGAATATCCACTGGTGTGGTTCCCCACACGAACAAGGTGGTGCACAGTCCCAAAATGGTTAGCAAAAGTCATGCACATGAGTGAAAAAGGGGGCTGCACTCACCAAATAATCCTTAGGTTCATGCTTTATGAAGGCTAACAGCAGAGTAAAAAAACGCATAACAAACAGCAAGAAATGGCTGTTTTGCATGTTAACGTATCTTCCGGCTTTGATACACGAAACGGCCGTTACTTACTATTTGTTATGCCTTTTTTTACTCTGCTGTTGGCCTTAATAAAACATCAACCTAAGGACTTTTTGATGAGTGCAGCCCTTTTTTTCACTCATGTTCAAGACTTTTGCTAACCATTTTGGCACTTTGTACCACCTACCTTGTTCTTGTGGAACCACACCAGTGGATACTTGCAAGTACTCGCCCCCTTGTGTCACAATTAGTGGTGGTTGCCGTCTATCTCTATTGATTTGACTAATGCAAATATTTGAAATCTATACATGAATTGTAAAAAAGAGATGGCTTTATTTCTATTGTTGTCTATGGGTTATATTTGCATTAGTCTTCCCTGATCCTTTTCCTCTTACTGCCTGATGTCTGCTGAACAGAGTTTCTTGCTTTCCTCTCAACATGCAAGAAGCACCCACTCATAGTCTCCCAATGTAACAGAGCCATAATTTTAGTAATTTAACCACACAGTTATGTAAGTTAAATACAGTGTACACTTTCAAAATTATTTTCCATCAAAAAGTGTATATGATAAATAACAAAGTGGAGTCGTTTTCAACAAGCAATCTTAATTAGAAAGATTTTGTCATTTTGCATTCAAAGTTCCTATGTATACCTATGCCTTTCTGGTTAAGGACTACAAACAAACTCAATGCAGGCGGATCCTGGAGCTTGAAAAGGCAGCTTTTGTTTCAAATCAACAGCATTCTCCCGAAATAGAAAAAAATGAAAAGACAAAATTATCTAAAACTGCTGTAAAAACTCCATTAGACATATACTTTATACTGCAATTATATCCTTCATGTTGATTTTTCTTTTTATTTCTCCCATAATTGTTCAATCTAGTTAAACATTTCACTTTAGTAATATATTTCAATTACATCAAAAATGCTCTGAGAGAATAGATATATTACACGACTGGATTTTAGCTCTGTGCATATATTCATGGCTAATTATTTCTTATTAGGTTGTCAACTGAAAAAAAAGGTAAAGTGCACTTTAATTCCAAATACTGAACAATAGCAGATTTCCTAAAAGAAAAGGAAACAGTGCTTCATATGTGATATGTTCAGTAGTACACAAAATGAAAGTGAATGAGCTGAGGGTGAGTTCTGCTCACCTTGTTGTGTTCAGTAATGTATAATGTATACAGTAATGTATAGTATATCAGCTGCTGCTGTCTATTCCTCTGGGCAATGGATTTTTTGAGTACTGTCAAATAAGTATGCCTGACTTCTCATACTACATCTATACTTGGTGCATGAGTTACTGGTCACTAATAGTGATGAGCGAACATCCCGATGTTCGGTTTGGATCCTGAACATGAACAATAAAAAAATTGATCATGATTAGTTTGTGTCTACGTACATGCATACAGATTATCAGGTGCAAAGCGTGAATTAGTTGTGTGTGCATTTGTGTACGCAGTAATATACGCAGTTGCATGCAGATTGCATGCGTTTCGGTCTAGAGTTACGCACATGCATGCAGATTATCAGGTGCTAAGCGTAAATTAGGCAGTTGTGTATGTTCGTAAGTTCAAATATGTTCGAAAATTATCATTATAACCATTTCGATCATCGAACAAACTGTACGGACATACGAACATTTATGAACATGTTCGTTCATCAATATCAACTAAGCCAAATAGTAAACTGACACTTCTTTCTGTGTAGAGATCGCTTTTTATAGATCGCCTATTACCTAGGTTGAATCTCGAAAATCCAAGCGGTACCTGGGCTGTCTCCTCCTTTCCCACCGACCGGGAAGGCAGTATAATTACCATTATACTGTTACTGGCCAAACCCAGTATACCATGACCTGACTAGGGATGAGCGAACCGGCTGAGGTTCGGGTTCGTATGAACCTGAACTATCGGCTTCTGATTCCCGCTATCTGCCCGCTCCATGGAGAGGTTGGATACAACCTTGAGGACCACCTGGAAAACTGGGATACAGCCATAGCCATAGGCTGTATCCCAGTTTTCTAGGCGGTCCTCAGGCTGTATCCTCCCTCTCCACGGAGCGGGCAGACAGTGGGAATCAGATGCTGATAGTTCAAGTTCATACAAACCCGAACCTCAGCCGGTTTGCTCATGCCTAGACCTGACTAACAGGATGCCAGGATACAAGAGTCATATATTACCACCACACCATAATCCTTAGATAGATCCATTTCCACCACATGATGAGTAAAAATGAATTTACAGTAATTACAAAGCAGAGTGTTTCAGTATCTTTAAAATCCGCTCATCAGCCCGCTTCCATTTAACTGACTGCTGCCCTGTGCCACTCTGATACAAGTGCTGGGAAAGGTTGAATGCAGTCCTGGGAAAGTAGGAGAAGTTTCCCATGACTGGATCCAGCTTTTCCCAGCACCCTGGGAGGAGTGGTAGTCAGTTAAATGGAAGCAGGCTAATGAGCTGATTTCAGAGATAACAACCCTCTTTTCTTTGTTATTACTGTAAATTTGCTCATCTCTAATAATGAATAATATTTCCATACCATTGCTGAATAAAATCCACTATATATGAAGACCTTTCCCTTAAACAGAGACAATAAAAAAGTAGTTACCATCTGTCTTTATACTAGTGGTAGTAAGTGACAAAGTGTGGAGGTTTGGGATATATACCAACCAATGTCTGGAATCACACATTCAGTGTTTGTGGCCTATTTCATAGCAGATGTTAAAACCAATGCCAAAAGTGGATGCGAGATAGATAAAAAACATCAAGCTTTCATCTATACCTTTCTTGTTCTCTGGATCCACTATTGACTTTGGCTCATAAAAATCACACAAGAAATGCCTTAGAGATTCCCGTCTTAAAATAATGTTGTGGGTTGTGGTAGGCAGATCTACTTTAATTGTTGCAGAAGCCTCTGGTCTCTAAACAAAATGCCCTATTAAGGTTATTAAAACTTTACTGCTTTTACATGATAAAACTAACTTAACTATTTTACCAGGACAAACTAGTTTAATAGCATATACTAGGCCAACAACATAGATATAAATTGTTCAGACAATTTTCATATCTAATTCTAATTGCTCTTTAAGCTTATACCATTTATTTTTAAGGCAAAGCCAATTATGTCTTATAGAGCACAAGTTATTTGTGTGAGATGTGTTTAGACTTCAGACTCCTTAAAGTAATTTGTACTAGACTATTGGACAAACATTCATGGTAAGGAGACTTGACAGCTATCTGTTAACAAACACCATAGATTTGCTTTTAATGTTGTGTTTAATTAAACTGTAAATTAGAACAATGTTCTTTTATTGAAAAATTGCTAAATGTGTCAAGTTCATCACCACCATAGTACAGACAATTGTGTTTGCTTAATATGGCTCAAGGGAGAAATTTGAATTTCATTTCTAAGGCTACTTACATTATTAGTTGCGCTAACAGAACAATTGTTATTCTGAAGAAGAAACATTTAAAAAAATAATTACACAAAATGTATGTTTGTTTTATAAATCCTTTGAGCCACAACTAGAATATTTCCCTCATGGCTTACAGATTAATTCAGTACCAGTCTGTGTAACGACCCTTATACTAAGGGGAAACAACTTTTTCACTGTATCAATTGAAAGCTGAACACTGTAAAATAGCGGAAAGCTACTGTAGCTTAATATTATATTTGGTGAATATGCAGTAGTGGCAAGACTTTGCCAGTTGTATGTTGAAAATATAGACATACATTAATAGATGTCTACTGGCTTATATTATAGATGTCTTATCACTCAGTTATCATTTTTCTCATGAGGTAGTAATAAAAAGTTCAGTCAACTACATTGTACAATACAGTTGAAACAAATGTATTCCAACCTACAGTACATGTCCATGCTTCCCCCAGGGTCCTCCTTCTCCAGTCTGGCCCCGTCGTCTTCTCTGGTGAAGTCCTGCTCAGCCAATCACAGGCTGACTGGGATGGGACTGCACTGCAACCTGTGATTAGCTAAGCAGACTGTCAGTCTAGTTTCCAGAGTGATAGTTCACTCAGCCAATTACAGGCTCATTTGAACAGGACAGCACCACAGTCTGTGATTGGCTTAGCGGGCTGTCATTTTAGAGACATGAGTGAAATCCCACTCAACCAATCAAAGGCCACAGAGCTGTCCCAGCCAGCCTGTGATTGGCTGAGATCACCCTCAATGGAGAAGACGGCGGGATAAGACTGAAGACCCACGAGAAGACACCAGGGGAGCGCTGATAGGTGAGAATTTCTTCTCATCCCCCCCCCCCTTTTTTTTTAAACCTGAACCTGTCTGAATTTTGCAAAAAGTTTGGTTTGGTAGTGATATGAACTCTTTTGAAAAGCTCGGAGTAAATATAGTTTTGGACGAGTCGGCTCGCTCATCTTTATTTCCATCAGTCTTTGGTCAGGATTTTTCCAACCAAAACCAGGAGTGGGTTGGAAGCACAAAACTGTGCAAATCTTTCCATTATAACTTTTTCCTGTCAGTTCCACTAATTTTGATTGGGGGAAAAAACTGACCAAACAACTGACAGAAATAGCCTATGGCTGGAAAATTCTATGGTTTAACAAGCCTAGCATAGATATTGCATTCATTCAAATAATTTAAAGTTTACCAGAACACTTTCACTGACATTAGGAATGTCATTAAAGGATTCCTATAATTTTGAGAAGGTTCTGACTAGAGATGAGCGAACCTCGAGCATGCTCGAGTCCATCCGAACATCCGAACTTTCGGCATTTGATTAGCGGTGGCTGCTGAAGTTGGATAAAGCCCTAAGGCTATGTGGAAAACATGGATATAGTCATTAGCTGTATCTATGTTTTCCAGACAACCTTAGAGCTTTATCCAAGTTGAGCAGCCCCCGCTAATCAAATGCAGATCGTTTGGGTTCGGTTGGACTCGAACCCGAACCCGGTTTGCTCATCTCTAGTTCTGACATATCATGGTAAAATTTTGAACAGTGGCTGTTTGGGCACTGAGACTCCCACTGATTGCTCAAATAAAGGAGCAGAAGAGCTAAGGTGAGACTATCCCATTTATTGGTTAGGCAAGAGGTGAGGCAAGACTATCCCATTTATTTCTGCTCGCCTCTCTGGCTGTTTTGAAGGCTTTAGAACATACACAGTGAACAGCCGGAAGCAGTTGGTTCCATTCATTGTGTAGTGGGGTCGAGGGGTTACTACTGCGTTGCATTGAGGTGAATGGAAGCTGTATTGAAGTAACCTTGTGTCACCACTACAACAAGCGCTGGCAATGTGGCAATCAGATATTTGTATCCTATCCAGTAAATTGTCCATCATTGCAAAACGCCCAGAAAACCTCTTTAAGTAAAGAAATCTGGCCTAATAGTTAATAAAATACATATATAATAAAATAAATAAAAATACAAGAAAACTTTAGAAAGAGAAAATATTAATGCAACACGATATCTGGTTATCCTAGCACCATGCACTGCACTGCCAAACAGTGACATACAAAGCCAATGAAAATATCAGTCCTAAACAATGCTTGGATAAAAGTCCTCAGGTTCTTGGTTTTGAAGTGTAGCATCAGAATCTAGTAGTGGAGCCCTATTATGAATGACGTTGAGGGTCTAGTACGGTAAAGACCTCTTGGTTTGTATCCCTTCCCCTCCCTATTATTTCACCCTTGATTGTACATCAACATCCTGTTAGATTAGAGATGACTAAAACCGTTGCTTCACTTGAGTTTTTAGACATTCTCTAGACACACAGGGATTAAGCTAGGTTATGCTGTTAATGTTTTACAAAAGAAGTAATTGGGACACGGGATACAGTAGGAATGGATACATAAAAGACACTTTGAATAACTAACCCTTAAGTTATTCTCTTGCTTCATGCAACAATGTGCTAATTTTCTTACCACCAGGGCATAGAAAAAGCAAGCTACATGTACATTGATTAAGACCTGTCTAGGAAGACAGAATTTTACATGCCTTTTTCTGACTCATTTTAGAAATAGTCCTTGTATCCTCATTTGTATCTGCACCGTTGCTTCTCTTACGAGAAATCCACTTGGTCCCCTAAGAGGACACTTAATAGCATATTTTCCTGGCAATGACACAGTTAATCTATGTAATCAATGTTTTCTCGTGTAGTATAATATTTCAGTACATCTTCAAGGAAACACAAATTTAATTTGTTTGCATATAATTGCTTTGTTCCCAAAACCCCATAAGGTGAATTGTAGAATACTTGGCATCAGGCACGAGCAGCTTATAATGCATGTCACGCATCCCTGACAAAGTCTGCGGCCTTCGAGCAATCTACAGTGGCAAAGACAGCTACAAATAGTATCAGAGCTCAGAGGAACAGATACTGACCTCTGGGACATGTCGGAAGTTACAGGCTGATTAGAAAGGAAAACATTTTCTTTTTTTTTTACATCTCATTCCACTACCAACTGCCCAGAAGTATAACGCATGCATTGCAGAATGTAATGTTTGCCAGACAGTGTATGTTAGTATTTGATATGTGGACAGCTGCGTGCATACTGTAGTCCTGTGTGCAGCATCAAAGAGTTTTCTCGCTTTGAACATGACTGGTATTCTAATTCACCACATTGATGTTGCTTCTTGAAATGAATAAAGACAGGATAGTGGAAATGAGTTACAGTATACATTTTTGTGCTAATATTCTGCAATGAATGGTTGTACTGTTGGTTATTTATATAGAATAACAGACAAAGGATGATCATTTTGAGACATAATAAAATATAAAGGCCACTGTAAACATGGCCAGCAACTAGAGCTGAGCGAATCACTGGGAAATTATTTTCACGAAGATCGTAAATATTTGTGTGAATTTGCGAATATTTGCGAATCACATACAAATGCTTTTTTATTAAAATGGGCAAACTATAGTAGCTACAATAGTGGGACTATTACAGAGTAGCAATTTTTTTTCAACCACTGTTGCGGTTGCATTCGGAAAATGTCAATCATTTAGTTTCCGCCATGGACAGCAGTGGACATTGGTGGATCAGCAGTGTGATAATCCCTTGCTCCCGCCAAGTAACAGTCCTGAAAACTAACTTGTGAGGTGCGGTAGAGTATTTGCAAAGCAAATGTGGCAAATTCGCAAATTGCAAAAAATTTAATTTATTGCCCGATTTTCTGCAAATCGGAATTTGTCCGATTTTCTTCGCTCATCTCTACCAGCAAACTAAAAATCACCTGTCATTACAGAAGGGAGTGTAAGTAGATATAATGGCCTGGCATCGGGTAGCTGCACCCATTATTCCAGTTTTTGCTCTGGAGTATTGAAGCAAAACTGCAACAAATACAATTTCATGCCTAGTATGCCTAGGACAACAAGAGCTGTACATATGGTCCTCCACTCATGTCCTATGATTGAGAATCACTTAAAGGCAACCTGTCCATCATTTCATGCTGCCTGAACTATGAGGGATTAGGGAAGACCCCAGTGTTTTCTGTCTGTCCCAGCAGCCTTGACTGATAGATCTATCTTTATGCCCAAACTGGTGGAACAGGGGGAAGCCTGGTTCCCCCATTATTAATTATTATATTGGCTATAGGCTTTGGGGGAAATTTATTGACACTGCTACATGCTCTGTCCACCATGCCTGCCCACTTGGCAGACACAGCAAAAAGACACTTCATTTACACAGAAACTTTGCTTGGTCTGCAATAGGCATAGCTACGATAAATTTCCCTCCATGTGTATGTTTATTTTACCTTACCATTTGTGTAAACACATTCATATACATGCAATGCAAATTGTTGTCAAATTTGAGGCATATTTCAGGATTTAAGATAGACAGGTTAGTGGTTGTACAGAAGTCAATGAATATAAATTATACAGTTAGATATTTTTTCTTATTTATAAAAATAATTAATTATCACATTTTAAACATACAATGATTTTCTAGTTTTACAATGGTGTGTACTTGGATCAGCGTAAGGGCACTTTTAGCTTCTACCAAACTGTGATGGTATTCCATTCCAGTAGAAATGTTTTTTAAGATTTTTTTTTTTTTTAGAAATAATTTATTCCTGATATCTGTGCTTGATAATAGACAAACATAATAGGAGTGCTATCAAACACAGACAAGAGTGCAGTGCAGTCATGCAAGTGCCATTAGGCAGCTTTGCCTTTTTAGTTACTTGTCTTTCAAACACATATTACAAGCACATAATTAGTCTGACATCCTTTGACCTAGAAAGTTATATGTCACTCCATTAAGATGAATAGTCTATGCCATATTTCCTGCTGCTGATGGATATAAAATAGAGTTGTATTGATTCAGATCTATGTGTACTTAATGAACCCAGATATTTAGCTGGATGAAAGAAAAAAAATGAAAGAACAGTATAATAAAGGTATTCGATTTTCTTGAATGGTATAAAAGTTTTATGACTGAAAAGGTATCATGGGAATACATTTCTTAAACCACATCTACATAAGTTGTGATATATTGTAAATAATTCGATATGTTCCTTTTTTTTTTTTTTTAACAGATCAGATTTGTTCACATTTTTCTGTGATTCACTCCAGGATTCATTGGGCAGCCACAATATATGTCTAGCCACTCAGCCCCTAAGTGTAAAATTCTTGTCTGTGTCCAGGCCCGTATTGAAGTTTTCCTCCATATTTGCTAGAGCTGCTAACTAGTTAATGCGGAGGAAAACTCCAATTTGTGTCTGGCCAAAAAAAAAGAATGGGGAGCAGGTGAATGTTCTCATACCATTGCAATTGTCTTTGCAATTTAAAAAAAAAAATAAAAAATATTGGACTCCTGTTGGGTACTTTCAAAATAATAATAATCAGGCTGCAGGAAAACAAAATAGGACAATATTATAGGACACATCAAAGTATATGAGCACAGAATAGATATTATGTAAACATGCAGCTAACCATTGTATAAAATCACCTTCTACATCACTGCACTTCTGGTGTCTTAGGACAAACATGATCTTTTCAGAAGAAATAATGATGTGACACAGAAATAAAGTGGAAGAGTGGATCTGGATAGGGTGAGGATGGTCTGAGAATTATTAGGATTAATCTGGTAGGTGATGATGGTAATTGTGTAGTGTACAGAAAATCAGTCACCCCGGGAAAAAAAAAATCTTTCTGTTAATGGTGGGGGTCAATTTGCCTGGCTCCAATATTGAAATGTATGGATGCAGATTAGCTGGGATGAAAAAAAAAATACCTTCATGGAATACTGTTGGTGAGTTAACGTAATATAAAATAAATCTTCTTAATGCAGTAAAACTTTTATACTGTTACAGTTCCCATGTTTTCTTTTCTCAATAAGTTGCTTAGGCTGTATTACTTAGGAGATAAACAACAAGCATGAACTATTTAAACTTAGAACAGGTGGATGGAATTAAAGTCATAACCAGTGGGGATATCTTTAGAGCCTAAGTCATAAGATTTCTTACATTTTGTATCCTGTAGTCAGGATTTGTCATAAAACAGTTTTCAAACACTGTCCCCAAGGAGTTTCAGCTGGACATGGAGGTTTCTCCACAGAGAGAGAACACAAGTGCTAAATATTGATTTAGTTAAACAAATTAAATAACTTGTGCGATATTAAAGAAATCCTGAAGACACAGTCTACTGAGGTTCCCTGAGGACGGATCTGAGAAATGCTGTCATTAACTTGACAGTATTTACAATTTTTTTTAATTTTATACTATATTATACTTTTCTCCCTGTATGCTATTTCTTATATTTATTTACAAAGCTTATATACTGTTCAGTGGGATATCAAGAGGGCCAATACCTTGATACAGAGGCACAAATGAATTGTGTGTGAACTTTTTACTTACTTGTTGATATATTTATATAAACATATAGTTTTATTATAGTAATTTAACCAATGTGTAGTAGTTAATCATATGATTTCTATACAGACGTAAATTATGGGCTTTAGTCTAAAAAAAGTATTTTGCTAATGGAGAAATTATGCCTTACATTTGCAGCTAATGCCAGCATTCAGAGGTAAAGTGGCACCTGCTGAAACTTTGAGAATCTAAAGTAAAGAGTTGAGACATTGTTATCCGTGTAGATCAAGTAGTTAAGTGAGGTGTGTTTTTTTTTTTTTAGCATTCTTGAATGTCTGTCCAGTTAGCAGCTAGATGTTAACTTAATAAGGTTTTAATAGAATAATTAGTGCTGTAGTGATTCCAACTAACAAAACATAGTCACTGAAAGGAATTCTAAAATGCCGATCGCCCCCTTCAAACAGTGCTATGTTCGAGAATGGACTTGTTTCTTTAGTCTGAGAAAATGTTTCCTTGTTAGAGCAGCAGTTGGTGCTCCACAGCTGTCATTCTTAAGGAATGTTCACACCTATATCTCAATTCTTTGCACAGAGAGTGGTGGGAGCAGAGGTGCACGATTCCTCTCATAGACAGGCTATGGAACACGGAGCCAGGCTGGAGTCTGCAGTGGAGAGTTCTGCCACAGAACTCTATCACATTTATTCAGTGTGAACATACCCGTATTCCAACAGGAGGCATAAAGTTAAAAACTATTGAACTAAGCCACCTTGAACCTCTGTTCACCCTTGTACCTTCACATTAGTTCACACAGGAACATCTTTGCTATGTCTTTTCTTTATATCACCTCTGAATAAGTAAAATAACCAACATTACCTGAGACCTAATTTAGTGACTTCTGTCTGTAAAGCCTCATTCACATGTCCATGCAATAATGGACAATTTATGGATAAATTCCGTTTACAGCTGTTTATAGCTGTTACAGCTCCCAGTGCTGCTCCTTTTTATCTCCTGTTGCTCATCTCTTCTTCCTGCTTAAAAGATGTCATAAGAACAGAAGATTGTTGGCAGAATAAAAACACTTAGTCCAACTAGTCTGCCCTTTTAATAATTCCTTTCTTATTTTTCAAAAATATGTTTATCCCATGCATGTTTTATTTTTATAGTACCCTGTTGGCGCCACCGAAGAGATCCATGTGGTGCATTCCTCTTTTTAAAACTGATTCTAATGAAGGCATGTCACAGAGGGGAGGGAATATTATTACACTGGGGGGCACTGGGCCCACCTCCAGTGCATAGAGCTGGGTTGGTGCACAAGAGAAACATGGTGCATAGTCTGGGAACTGGGTAGCCATGGAAATTGCTGGCGCCAACAGGGCAATGTAAAAAAAAAAAAAAAAAGCCTTAGGTGATGGCACAAGTTTTTCCTAATATGTTTTATACCCCCCACCTTCCACCATTAGTGTAGCCCGTCTTTGAACCAGTTCTCTTTTATCAATATGTTGGTGAGGTCCTCAGAACTGGACACAGTATTCCAGATGTGGACTCACTAGAGCTCTTTTACAATCTCCCTTCTTCACACTGGTTATACCTCTAGCTATACAGCCCAGCATACTGATCTCTCTTATATGACCCACGCTCAGTAAAACCATTCTTAGGTGATCCAATATATATATATATATATATATATATATATATATATATATATATATATATATATAAATATATATATATATATATATATATATATATATTTATTTATTTTTTTATTATTATTTTTTTTTTTAGAAGTGTTTCCATAACCTTTATTACTACAGATGTTAAGCTAACTGGCCTGTAGTTACTGGGCTCTTCTCTACTACTCTTCTTGTGAAAGGGTATAACATTGGCCATTCTCCAATCATCAAGAGCAGTTCCTGTCAGGAGGGATTGATTATACAGATCTATCAGGGGGGCAGCCATCACTGATCTGAGTTCTTAAAGAACTCTGGGGTGGATTCTATCGGGACCCATTGCCTTATTTAACTTTAAACATGGCAGATACTGTCCACTCAGCCAATCACTGGCTACAGCAGTTTTTTGTGTTTGTAAGGGATTGGCTGTGCACACAGATACTGCACCGACATCTCATCTCTGATGCAGTAAAAAGAGATGAGCAATAGGGATTAAATGGAGCCGCAACAGGAGTTGTTTAGGTCAAGGTTAGCAATTGATTTTTCTTTTCTAGGCCTAGCCTAAAAAAAGGGGAATATCCCTTTAATATTGTCAGCATTGTATAGGAGGGGAGCACTTTCAGATTTGTCCTGTTGGCCATATTATCTAGACTTGACCCTTACATATGTTGCCTATGTGTAAAACTATATTTCCCTATAAATGTAATCTTTGTATGGAAAAAAAATACCTTTCCAATACAACATGTTTATGGAATTTGTAAGAAAAACAAACAAACAAAAAAAAAACATTTCTTAGCATACTGAAAGCACACAAACATGCAGCATAGGTCTAAAGAAAGCTATGATGCAGAAATATTGAATTACACAAATAGGGCAAATATGAGAAAGGGTGGAAATCTCTGGTTATAATACAATTCCTAACGGTCTGGATAATTAATTGAACATATTCAGTGTCAGGGACAATAGCATATGTAATAACAAAAAGCTATAACTATACTGACCCTGGAAAGAAAATGCTAATATTTCTATTGACCTAGAGGTTTATATTATGATGCAATGTCAAGTGGAGTTTAAGCTACCTGATTGATATTCTGATCTTCATTCCTCCCTTTATCTTCTCCTGAAGCCACTAATAAATCTTTGCTTGTAACAATTATCCTCCTCATCACCATCATCAGATCATCTCTGCATCTAAGAAACTGAAGAGGACAATAAATAATGTAAAGGTGTAACGGTATAACAGTATAACGGCAGAAGAAGCTCAACAGAATGCCTTTGAAATGTTTATTGTTATGCTCCTTCAGACTTGCAAAGCCGTTTCCTCAATGCAGTATTTAAAAAGAAATTCACTGTATTTGGTTATTATCCATATCATATTTTGAGCAAGAAATGGAATAAATCCTAAAAAAGAACTTGGCTTACAGAAATGCAAACATACAATCAATGTTTCTTGTCTCTTTTACTTTCTAATCCGAGACGGAGCAGGTTTTAAGTCAAATTTTTACAATCTAAATATCTTTGCAATTATACTAAAATTGTATGAGAATTATGTTGTGTGGCTCCACCATAAAATTTATAGGGCCCCTCCCTTATCATTTGCAATTTATAATTCTGGTCTCTTCTTGTCTGGCGTTTGAGCCTTTCTAGATATCACAGTCTGAACCTTCTATAGCTAGGCCCTTGCTTCGGTGTGATGGAGCAATGTATTTATCTGCATGCTTCTCATATGTACAAACAGCATTTTGGATAGGATAGCTCTCTAGCTCTTCAAGCACATATACAATGAATTAGCTAGTAAAAATAAGAAGCTACATGCAAATAAATGATTTCATCCTTCTCATATCTTCTCATATCTTCAGGAAGCTTAGTGCTATGATCAGTTTCTGTATGAATGGTAGATTTATATCACATATGGGACTGCAAGTTATCCAATTTATCACTAACACTGATAATAGCATACAATGTACATCAAATATCTTTCTATCTATCTATCTATCTATCTATCTATCTATCTATACAGTATATATATATATATATATAGGCCATGTTCACACAACCTAAGTTGTGTATTAATCACGGCTGTTGTTGCCGGTGTGTAGCAATGGCTGTGATTAACACACAACTTAAGTACACTACATTTTTAGAAAATTCTGGCCGGAGTGTATACACATAGGAGGAGATTTATCAAACATGGTGTAAAGTGAAACTGGCTCAGTTGCCCCTAGCAACCAATCAGATTCAACTTTTCTTTCCTCAATGACTCTTTGGAAAATGAAAGGTGGAATCTGATTGGTTGCTAGGGGAAACTGAGCCAGTTTCTATTTACACCATGTTTGATAAATCTCCCCCATAGTATACACTCCGGCCGGGATCACTAGTGGCCATACAAAAAACTGACACTAAGTCACTTTCTGGCTATGTTCACACAACGTCAAAATAGAGAAAAGGCTTATGATTTTGATATTTAAAATAACATTATTTTTTGCCGCAATTTAACTGACTGAAATGGCAATGCATTGAACAGGAAATGGAAAGACGAAAGTCCAATACACACAATCTACTGAATAATGGACATTTTCCGCAGATATCAAAATAATGAACATGATCATTATTTTCAGACGTCTTTTGCAAACAGCGGACAGTTTTTATTAATTGTTCTGACACAGTTTTTCATTTTTCACCGTTCTTTCTCTGTTTTTACTATTAAATTCAATGTACTTTTTAATTAAGACACACCCAAAGTCCATTTATTAACCCGAACTAGAATAATGTACCAACAGCCGTCATTGTACTAAGGGAAGGCTAGGCAGCTAAATGTCATCCGTTATTTTAGACTCAAAATAACGGACGCCATTTTAAACGGAGCTCAAAAGACGTTGTGGGAACATAGCCTCTCAGTCACATTAAATAGTGTAAATTTAGGTAACTTGCGATGTACCAGTAGTAGATGTATTTATTTCAATTGGATATCGGATACTCTTTGGACATCCTTTATCTCACAAGTCATAGGTGAAATCTTTTCAGTAGAAGGTACATACAACTTCTCCAGCCAGTTTGTAGTTTATCTGTTGGAGTGTTTGTGCAATCTTCAATATGTAGAACAGTATATACAGTACACACAAACATTGATCTAATATAACAAAAAGTGTTTTTATTACACAGTGTATCAAAACATTTTTTTCTGATGCTTCATTGTGATCCAACTGGTTTAAAAAAAATCACTATTTTAGAACACATTCCAGAAGCATGACAAAATACATCTAGGCAGCTTATCAAGAAAGAATCCTTCTGGGTTTTTAAATTATCCAAACTCACTACATATGGGTTAAATGAGACTATCGGGAATACTACAATAGGGCAAGGTTACATAGTCGATTTTACATTTTGGACATTACAACATTACTTTTATATAGATATGTTGTAGATGGTTGTTTATAGATTGAGTTACATGATATATGTTTATATTAATGTATATTGTATACTTTGGTGAATGTTATTGATAAATCTGATCCGTAAGAGTTAACATGATTATTAGAGATGAGCGAACTTTTTAAAAGTTCGTTCCGACCGGACTTCCGGATTTTTTTGGTAAGTTCGATTCGACTGAATTTCGGATTTCATAGTTTAAAGCATCTATATGATACGGTGGTAGTGTATTTGGTTGAATTTAGGGCTCTACATGTCAGTAACATCATTATCTTTTCGATAGCTCAAAGTCAATTTTTTTTAGACTTCAATATTCACCATTACAGGGTCTATGCAGGAAATTCACCATTACAGGGTCTATGTAGGAAATTCACCATTACAGGGTCTATGCAGGAAAAAGGTCACAAATGCAGTGAAGGAGCAGCAGTAGTCATTGGAGGCCAGTGGAGGTCCAGCAATAGTCATTTGAGGCCAGTACCGGAGTAGCCGTAGTCAACATGGAGGACAGCCATCAGCAACAGTAGTCAACATGGAGGCCAGGCAGGAGCAGCAGAAGCCAACATGTAGGCCAGGCATCAGCAACAGTAGTCAACATGTAGGTAAAGCAGGAGCAGCAGTAGCCAACATGGAGGCCAGGCAGGAGCAACAGTAGTCATCATGGAGGTCAGGCAGGAGCAACAGTAGCCAACATGGAGGCCAGGCAGGAGCAACAGTAGTCAACATGGAGGTCAGGCAGGAGCAGCAGTAGCCAACATGGAGGCCAGGCAGGAGCAGCAGTAGCCAACATGGAGGCCAGGCAGGAGCAACAGTAGTCAACATGGAGGTCAGGCAGGAGCAGCAGTAGCCAACATTGAGGCCAGGCAGGAGCAGCAATAGTCAACATGGAGGCCAGGCATGAGCAGCAGTAGCCAACACGGAGGCCAGTACAGGAGCAGCAGTAGTCAACATGGAGGCAAGGGCAGGCACACCAGTAGTCAACCTGGATGCCAGTTAAGGCCCAGCAGTAGCCAACAAGGAGGCAAGGGCAGGCCCAGCAGTAGTAAACCTGGATGCCAGTTAAGGCCCAGCAGTAGCCAACAACGAGGCAAGGACAGGCACAGCAGTAGTCAACATGGATGCCAGTTAAGGCCCAGCAGTAGCCATCATGGAGCCAAGGGCAGCAGCAACAATAGTCAACATGGAGGCCAGGCAGGAGTAACAGTAGCACACATGGAGGCCAGGCAGGAGCAGCAGTAGCCAACATGGAAGCCAGTACAGGAGAAGCAGTAGCCAACATGGAGGCCAGTACAGGAGCAGCAGTAGTCAACATGGAGGCAAGGTCAGGTGCAGCAGTAGCACCTGCACCAGGTATTTTTGTCTGTCAGGATAAGACAGATGTGATATACACACTATCAGAACGGTCCAAGTATAGATATTGTCTATATGTATAGCACTTTTTTAAAGACTTTTATGCTATACACCTGCCCAAGGTATTTTTGTCTCTCAGGATAAGACGCATGGGATATACACACTATGAGAAGGGTCCAAGTATAGGAATTGTCTATATGTATAGCACTTTTTTAAAGAATTTTATGCTATACACCTGCACCAGGTATTTTTGTCTCTCAGAATAAGACAGATCACAATCAGAAGTATAGGACTTGTATATCTGTAGAGCACCTTTTTGTTCCGTGCACCCTTTGCTGTCCTATGCCTAATCTATCTTTCGCCCTCTCTATATTTCTCTCTTAATCACTAGATTTTTCTCCTCTCCGCTTTCCTAATCTTTTCTTTCCTACAATATCTTCTCAGTAGTCTGTAGTACACAACAGCAGCAGCAGAAGCAGCACCAGCAGCGCTTTGATAATCCCGAGCTGTGTGCACTGCAGCCAGTAACAACCTCCTTCCTCTCTCTGTGCAGACTGCGTAGTGCTGATTGTGTATGACATTTGAAAAAGAAGCCGGAACGGCTTCGACACACGTGTCTGTTTTAAGTAATACATCTTTAGTCTATGTTCACACAAAGTATATTTTCTATGAATCATGGCCATTGTTGCAAATTGCAACACAGGCTGTGATTAATAGAAAATGTACATTGCATTGAAGACAGAGGATTCCCGGCTGGACTGTATACACATAGTACATAGCGGCCAGGATTCCTAGTGGCCACAGGAAAAACTGACATGTCAGTTTTGTGTGGCCGCTAGTCATTAAATCGCGGCTGCACAGAATTTTCAGTTCACACAATGGAAAATGCAGCTCTGGCCGCACTCTTCATTGTGTGCTATGATGAATTGGGATGCGGGCAAATTCGGGTGCGTCCGCATCCCAATTTTTGCTCCCTAATTTGATTTATTATTCCAAATGCATACAAACACAACAGTACTGTTTATACACAGAATGTCAAAAACTATAATATCCCAATATACCATTTTAAAGTCCTTTCTTTGTATATTCCTTGTGTTCTTATTAAATATCCTTACAACGTCAGTAATATTAATTTTAGTCTTGTACATGAATTATTGCTTTGAAGAGGTAAAACAAAGTTTCTTTTTTGAAGTTTACTTGAATTGAAGTTAAATCCATCAGTTGTACTACTGCTGCCTTTTACATTGTCATCTGAGCAAGGACAAAGCAACTGACAGATGTAACTTGATGAGCTAGAAATGCTCCCCCCTATTTCTGGAACTATGCAAATTGTGATTTGATTATTTGATAAAAATATTCCATATTGTTTCTTAAATGTAACAGAAAGGCACTTTTGCTTCCTTATGTAATTAAAAATGTTACTCATTTTCATTATGTGATTTTGGTCTTTGTATTTCATGCTGTGCACAGGAAATTGCACAATTTAAAGTGTGCTTTATTTGTCTATTCAGAATGTTCTATAAGAGAATACTTGACAACTAAAGAAAGCAACTTCCAGGACATGGAGACACCAGAAATACTTTGCTAAATTTAGCAGTTTCCTTGGTGCTTACTAAACTTTAGTTTTCCTGCAGCTGAGACACACATGAAATTTCTTTCTTTCTTCCTTTTTTTTCTTCTCGTTTTCAGTTTTCAAATACTTATTGGCTGTGTTCACATGAAGTTTTTGCTTACCATTTTGCTTACTGTTTATTATTTTTTAAATTTTTTGAGTTCAAAATGATGTCAGTCATTCCGCAACCATTGTCATTACAATGACAACTTTTGCTCCATTATTTTGGTTCAGGTGGACTGATAACTCTTTGGGTGTGTCTTTAATTGAAAAGTCCATTAGATTTATTAGTAAAGACAGTAAAAGGACAGTGAAAAAAGAAAATGTGTGTGAACAACTAAAAAATAACGTCCATTGTTTGCAAAATAAGTCTGTGAATAATTGTCATGAGCATTATTTTGACGTTCGCGCAACAACATTTAATACGCTGTATACATTTGGTGACCGTCATTACATTAACTTCAATGCATTTCATTGACTTAAACTAAAATGCTGTAACAGTGAGTGTCATTTAAATAAGAAAAAGCGGACACCTTTTCCCTTTTTTTAACTTAGTGTGAACATAGCCATTAGGTTTATTGGAGTTCTTTGAGTCTGGTATTTCATATGCAAGAATTTATGTACTGAGTAACATTAGGAAATCACAGCAACAATAATGATATCTAATGCACCAGAATAAATCATAAATCACAGCAAAATGAGTCCAGAATTGAAGTATAACTTTTAATTTATAAATTTAAAACTAGCTGTTCAATAATTATAAAACCAATGATAATCTATATTAAGGCTGGGTTTACATTACATATATTTCAGTCAGTATTGTGGTCCTCATATTGCAACCAAAACCAGGAGTGGATTAAAAACACAGAAAGGCTCTGTCCACACAATGTTGAAATTAAGTGGATGGCCGCCATATAACAGTAAATAACTGCCATTATTTCAATATAACAGCTGTTATTTTAAAATAACAGCAAATATTTGCCATTAAATGGCGGCCATCCACTAAATTCCAACATTGTGTGAACAGAGCCTTTCTGTGTTTTCAATCCACTCCTGGTTTTGGTTGCAATATGAGGACCACAATACTGACTGAAATATACATAGTGTGAACCCAGCCTAAAAAAAGATCTCAAGTGATTGGTACAAAATTATTTATGGGGGTTACTCACGGTTGTCCTGAGTTCAATTTTCCCAGAACACCTATATGGGAAATAATTCCCACAGTGATTCATTCACTGTACCTCAAAAATTACAATGCTCATTGATTTAGGTAAGCAAAAATAGGCTAGAGCTCCCTATTAAGAACCTGTGAGTTGGCCCTAGTTGGCCCTCTCCCTTAACACAAGGCCTGAAAAGATTAGCTGACTATGTGTAGTGGAATCTTACATCACTTACACTGTTGAAAATAAAACTGCACATGCAATTTCTTTATTTCTCCAGTCTTTCAAGTTTAACATTGGTACTAGGGATGGTCCGAAACTGCCGAGGTTTGGGTTCGTATGAACCCGAATGCTCGGCATCAGATTCCCACTGTCTGTCCGCTCCGTAGAGCGGGTGGATACAGCGGGAGGACCGCCTGGAAAACTGGGATACAGCCTATGGCTATGGCTGTATCCCAGTTTTCCAGGCAGTCCTCCCGCTGTATCCACCCTCTCCACGGAGTGGGCAGACAGCGGGAATCATTACCGAGAGTTCGGGTTTGTACAAACCCAAACCAAACTCGGTTCGGACCATCCCTAATTGGTACTAATGGTCCTTAAATTTCATTGTTAAAGATGTTAAAGATATAAACAGTGGAATGAATGCATGTTTAATGTGTTTTTGTTTCAATCTTCTGAAAATTCATGTCACAGTTCTTAGGTAAAAAAAAAAAAGAACCCTAGTTAACCATTAAATTAAACATGCTGCCCCTTGCTAACATGTATTTTACTTTTCTATTCAAAAACAGTAATTGCATCATTTTTCAGCACTGCTGCAATGTCACTACTAAGGGTCTGAATCATTAATCATACGATTGAGGAATAAGTGATTTTAACCTTATGTTTTAATCATGGCTGCCCTGCATTAACTATATATATATATTGCTTAACAGCTAGCTTTTGGATTTTATGCCTCTTGTAGAACATTAGTATAGCCTGTTTATGTGAATATTATATGCCTCTTTTATTAATTTATTTCATTCAAATTGTATTCCCTGTTACTGTTCAAATTCGTAATGTCTTTAAAAATGATGTGTGATATATTTGTGGTACATTTTTAATGCTTATATTAAAGCAGCCTGTAAGTTTTTTTTTCTTCTTTCTTATTGTGTTTATATTTACATGGATAAACAAATTAAAAATACTAATGGATCAATGATTCCTGTTTTACTGTGTTAGGGGCATAATACTGTATGTCTTAAAATACTTTGATAAGATACTCTAAGATCATTTTAGGTTTATGTTTACATCCCTCCAGCCATTAGAATAGGAGTAATTGTTATAGTTCATAAATGACTTTTTTAACTAAAATGTAGTCACTTTAATAACTAAAGCAACTGCTGATATATGATAAACAGAGCTACATATTAAAATAAAAAAAAAAGACATACAGCATCTATCAACTTCAACCAAGGGAGGGGAAGGGGGAGAAGACGGGGTATGGGTAGATGGATACATTCTATATTCATAAATATGCATAAATATCATTCATTCTTGTCCAAGCCTGTTTTGAAGTCATCCACAGTTTTTGCTGTAACTAGCTCCTAAGGAGACTGGTTAAGGCTATGTTCACACTTTTTTTCAACTCTTTTCATTTAAAATGACGTCCGTTATTTTGAGTCTAAAAAACTGACGTTATTTAGCAGCCTGGCCTCCCCTTGTGCAATGGTGTTTGTACATTTTTTTAGTTTGGGATTACTAATTTTGGGTGTGTCTTAATTGAAAAGTCCATTGAATTTAATAGTAAAGACAGACAAAGAATAGTGACAAAAGGACAACTGTGTGTGAACTACTAAACGTCCGCTGTGTGCAAAAGACATCAGAAAATAACGATCATGTTCATTATTTTGACGCCCGTGGCAAAAACATCCGGTATTCAATGCACTGTGTGCATTGGACGTCCGTCTTCCCATTGACTTCAATGCATTGTCATTGCTGTCAGTTAAATTGCTGCAAAAACGGACGTTTTTTTATGAAAATCGGCCGCCTTTTCAATATTTTTTATGTCGTATGAACACAGCCAGAGAAGGCTTGTTTCCCCTGAAGTTTTAACCTTTTTTCTTTCCAATCAGAGGATGTGATGTGCCAAATTGTCTTTAACTGGGTTTTATCTTGAACATTGTTTCCCCATATTTTTTGTGTGGACCATTTGTATACCTAAATAAGTTAATTATATCTCCCCTTAACCATCTATTTTAAAGACTTCATACCCCTTATTAGCTCAGCTGCCCACCTTTCTTTCTTTTCCATTTTCTGGAACTCACTTTCTATGAATTGGTGCCCAAAACTTAACAGTGTACCCCAAATGAGAGCTTTATAAAATGGTAGTATTATGTCCCTATCCTGAGAGTACAGGCTTGTTTAATGCATGACAATATCCTGCAAGCCATGGATGCAGCTCATTACATGCTGTTCTGTAGTTTATTACCTATGAGTATCCCAGTGTCCTTGTCTACCAGTGACTCACCCAGTGTAACTCCCCCCAGGACATATGATGCATGCGGGTTATTAGTACCCAGGTGCATAACTTTACATTTATCCACATTGAACTTCATTTGCCAAGTGGACTCCCAGACACTCAGTGTGTCTAAGTCATCCTGTAAGATCTGCACATGCTCCATAGACTGTACTGTACTACAAAGCTTGGTGTCATCTGCAAAGATAAAAACATAAGTGTTAATTCCATCCTCAATATCATTAATTAACAAGACAAACAGAAGGGGCCCAGTACTGACCCATGGAATAATTGACCACCACCACTGGTTCTTAAGTTTTTAGTTTTTAATCCAATCACAAACTAAACATTCTAAATCCATCTTTAATTTACCCATTAGACATTTATGAGGGACAAATGTCTCCAGATACACTATATTACATACATTACATACATTAGGATACACTATGACCCCATATCCAGGATTTTACTTACCTTTTCATGAAAACATATTTGGTTTGACAACTTGTCTCCTTTGTAAAACCAAGATGGCTATCACTTATAATACCCTTACTTCCTAAATGGATTGAAAACCTAGCGGTCTATAATTACCAGAGGAAGACCTAGACCCCCATTTGAAGATCTTCACCATATTTCACTTAGGCCAGTCCCTCAGCACAATACCAGTCACCAGAGAATCTCTGATTATTAAATACAATAAAAATACAATAAATACAATACAATACATAAATTACAGTTCTCTGAGAACTCTTGGGTGCAATCCACAATTTAAACACTGTAATATATGCAATCATTAGATTGCATATACTGATCTATGCTATGCCATAGCATAGCATAGATCAGTGTTATAGGCGATCTATATATAGAGCCTGCCTGAGAGCAGACGGAGGTAAGGAGCATGCCCCCGCCTGTCAGCACATGCGATCGGGACCCTTGCAGCACGGCTGCGGGGCTCCCGATTACTTAGTGACAGATGTTTGATCTGTCACTGAGTACCTTAAACAACCCAATCTCTGCGTTTAAGCGGTTAATGAGAGTCGGCTGTGGGATCGCAGCTGACTCTCATTACCTGCCGCCCTGGACACAGATGAGAGCGGGATTGCTATCCCTGCAGCACTTCCGCTCTCATCAATAACCCCATCAGAGCAGGAACGTATATATACATTCCTACTGCACGGGGTATGTGCACTAGGAACATACATATATACATGATACTGACGCAAAGGGGTTAACAGCCAAGTAGCTAAGCACATCCCTGGGCAAAGAGGATTCTTGTTTGACTATACCTATGTTTCAGCTATGTCTCATTATATCTTGATCTAAGTTTCTTAGAATTTAAAATATATTGAAAATGGAATATCCATAGACAAATAGGGAATTCTGACATTCTAACCTCACTCTCTATAACAGATGCAATAATAATGAAAGAGTACAAAGAAAAAAAAGTGTAATTGGATAAGGTATCACCTTACCTATTATTACATTTATGTCAAAGAGATATCTTTGAAAATATTTCATGATTTGTGCCATCACCAGCAACATCTGTTTTATTTGCATTACATGGTGCAATAAAAAAGGCTGAGAAATACATTATTTCCTCTGCTGAATACAACCTATGTGCTTATTATTCTCTCCCCTTTCAAAATCAATAAATTATTCCATTCCATCCTATACATTTTAGAAAAAATATATGCCTCTGTTTTTTTCTCTACTGCTTACAAAATGTGAATTCAATTAGTAACCTTTATAAGGATGTTCTCTTTCAGGAAAAGACTTTCATATACTTTGCTTTCTGCACAATTTATTAAAATTCCTCCTGTATTGAAATCAGTTGTTCTGGTAGAGTGACTCATCTGGGCTAAAGGGAAGCTGGAACATGATCCGCATGTCAATAATGTAGCACTGATATTGATGCTTGTGGGATGGATATAAGAAAACATTTGCTATTACTCAACAACATTCCTGCTGTGAAGACAGAAAACCATGCATCTGGATTATTGTTAAAAAAAGAAAAAAAATAGTATTCAAACAGGAAGGAATATGGTGATTTGCTAGTTGCTAGTAAAGTTGTAGTAGTTGACTTTGTGTAAACTTTAATTACAATATATGATTATGATTTTAGCTGCTAAAACTTCATAAGTGCTGGGCAATGAAGCAAATAAAGTGTAGCTGTACATTATCTGATTGCTGATATTTTATCTTTGCATATCACATATCCCATATCACTTTCATTACTTCCATGTCTGAATCATATCATGGACAGTCGAAACTTTGCCATGATTATATGTCGGACTTAAAGGTCTTTCCAGAGACAGACCCACTCTTGTCCCCAGCTTGGGTGGGGTTTTGCTGCTCAGTTCCATTGAAGTGAATAGAGCTTAACCCTTTGCCGCAATATGACGTTCCAGAAACGCCATGTAATGCAGGTAGTTCCTGCAAAATGACGTTCCCGGAACGTCATTCTTTACCTGCCCCCCCCCCCCCGGCTGTCCCTAGCACCGATCGGGCAGCAGGAGGAAGCTGCGCCCCCCCCCCCCCCCAGGCAGATAACCCTATAGGCGCCACGGCCTGTGGGACCTCAGCATCTGTGGGGAATCTGGAGGGAGATCCGCTCCCTCCGACCCCCCCCCCCCCCTGGAGCCCTAACCACAGCCCAGATGCTGCCCTCTGCGTCTGGGCTGCTATGGTATAACGATCAAGCCCCTGCACTGAGCCAGGGGTCTGATTGTTTGAAGGAGCTGTTAGCTGTAATGCTGACAGCTCAGACACTAGATAATGCATTACAGCACAGATCATGCCAGATCATGTATTGTGGACTTCCCAGACAGTGTTTCCTATAAATATGGGTGTGCTGTTTTTGCTGTTTTTAGCTGTGTTTTTGTAAAAAACCTGTTTAAATCCTTCACATCCTTAATATGGCTATATACAGTATGTTCCTGCTGCAGCAGGAACATATATAAATGTTTGTGGCCATGAAGGGGATTTTATGTTTGCAGGGTTGTTTCAATGTAATCACCCCCGCACACATTGGTGTCCCCAGAGCCAGAGGTAATGACAGGCAAACACAGTAACATATCTGCCTGTCATTAACCCCTTAAACATTGGATGCACAGCGATCACTGCATTTAAGGAAGTTAGTGACAGGATAACTGATAGTGACAAGAGGAGGAGTTCTCCATACCTCCGTCCTGTCAGAATGGCCATTTGCTGATATAGTTTGCCCTCAGGCAGGCTCTATGAGAAGATCACTGATAGTACTAATCAATACTATGCTACAGCAGTATATGCAATCTAAGGATTGCATATTTAACTGTAAAATAAAAGTGTAAAAAAAAAGAAAAAAAAGGTGTTTTTTTTTAATCCCTAATAAAATAAACCCCCAAAAGTTTAAATGACCTCTCTTCTCATTATAAAAATAAATAAATAAACAAATTATATATTGTAGCGCTCAAAAGTGTCCGATTTATTAAAATACAACAATACTGTTCCAGCATGGTGAAAGGCATTAACAAAAAGAGGGGGGGGTATTATTATGCTGCTTCATTGTGGCCTGGACATCTGTGCATCAATAACCTTCAGTCATATAGGAGTTAATGACAGAACAATTTTCTTTGCTGGATTTTTTTTTTTTTTTTTTTTTGCTTGGTGGAGCTGTAAAGGCTGTTGGGGGATAGAAAGACAGCCTGACAAAATACAGCAATTGCTTTTGTTTTACACTCTTTATCATGCTAGATAAAAAAAACAACAACTTATTTTTATCATTTTTAGCCCAAGTTGTTATAAACATGACAATACCACATTTACGGGGAAGTGGACTTTTTTAGGTTTATTGTATCTTTCTTATATTTAATTTCATTTTAATTAATCTGCACTGCATTTTTGATGCAGTGCAGTTCATTACGCCTGTCAGAATAATGCTAGCAGGCAACCTACTTGGCCTTGCTGGCAACTTACAGGGCAGACCTGAAGGTTTCCATTAGGCCCCTACCTGCTGTGAAAACCCATTAACACCCAATTATTATGCTATTCAGATGACAGTGAAATGACAGATGCCCCAAAAAATCACATAGTAGCAATGGTTATTGATTGATTATGGCATGTAAAGGTTAAACAATCCTGACAATTAGTAGGGGAACCTGGCTGCCAACCCCGAGGAATTTGCAGTATACATAATAATACCCATGGGGCTCAGGAGACTGCCTTAGTTTGCCCTATTTCTGACATTTCTACTGTTCAATTCCTCTCCCTTTTGGAGTTTTGGTTTGTTCTTTATTGCTGCTCAATATTAAGCACTAAGGATAAGTTCACACAATTAAATTTTGCTGCCGTCATTGCGGAAGGCCATCAAAAAGACATTTGTTATTTTCCGAAGAAGGAAATCTATAATGATCATAATCATTACAGACGGCCATCATTGGCCAATAACGTAAGTCGTTTGAAGGCCCTTAGCGATGATGGCCGCAATATCCCATTGTTTAAACGTAGCTTTGCACTTTTGTACTTACTTTTTTTATAGCACATTAGTATAGATTTTATCTACACTAATGTGCTATTTGTACATTGTAATTTGTTACATGTTGCTATTGGTACACCAGCACAGACTAACACAGGAATTTTAATATTGTTTCAATATTGTATCTAGTTATTAGGTATCTAGCTAGTTTGTTTCTAGTTAAACCCAAGGTAGTTGACTGTTTTGTCCTTCCTATAAACTGGCTTTAGTTATAATGAAAACCCTTATACACATGAGCGTGGGAATTTATCATACTGTCTGGGTTGCTCCTTGCGAGATCCGATTTAAGTAAGGGTGCACCAGAAAATTGTGGCTATACATAAATCCATTGTGTCTTTGCACTGTCAGGGGACTATTTAAGACTTTCATATGAGGCTCCAGTCTTAAGAAATCCCCCCAATAAAGTTTTAGGAACTTAAAAAGTAATAAAAACAATTGCAACTTAGTTTTTTATTTAACACCAAAGATGACAGAGTTAAACACTAAATGGGGTATTGAAGATTCACAGGTTAACTTGAATCATTACAAGCAATCTTTATTGATGTTATGACCTTTCAGATCATAATATTCTCTTCTTGTGCTCACAACTTCCATCACTGTGCTCGCCGATCCACATCTTTAAGTATCGATCGTGCAGGTTGTTCATGGGAAATAGTAATTCAAAATATTAACAGTTGAGAGGGTTTAGTTGTATGTGCGTTCTATACAACTAACAAAGCGTTAAGGACTTGAGTAAAATGACTTAACAGCAAGTCTTTAAATATAAGCCAAAGATAAAATATTTTCTTTATTTCTTGTTCTTTCTCATTCATAATGATTTTGTTTTTTATTTGCATTGTTCTGCTGCAAGTATTATATACAGGTATGTTAAGCTTCCTACCAGCTAATTATAAAGATTGTTCCAGTGAACTACAGTGCAAAGTGCTTAGCTTACTATGAATGGTATTGATTATTGCTATCCTTCTCGAAAGTAAATTTGACAATCCTATGATGTACTATGTAAAGTGGTGTCTTCATTAGAAAGAGATGGATGAGTAAAGATTGAAGAACTATAGCATAAAATGTTCAAACTTGCAATTGTTTCTCTTTGTGCCAGATCCTTGTTAAAATACAAGTAAACGAACAATCAACAATAGGCTATGTTCACACACACCGTTTTTTCAGATCCGTTTAAAATGACGTCATTTTGAGTCTAAAATAACGGATGTCATTTAGCTGTCTGGCCCCCCCTTAGTGCAATGAGGGGTGTTTGCACATTATTTTACTTTGGATTTTTTAAATGGCCTTTGGGTGTGTCTTAATTGAAAAGTACATTGAATTTAATAGTAAAAACGGAGAAAGAACGGTGACAAAAGAAAAACTGTGTATGAACAACTAGTAAAAAATGTCTGCTGTTTGCAAAAGACGTCTGAAAATAATGATCATGTTCATTATTTTGATGTCCGCGGTAAAAATGTCCGTTATTCAATACATTGTGTACATTGGACTTCCGTCTTTCCATTGACTTCAATGCATAGCCATAGCAGTCAGTTAGATCGCGGCAATAACAGAAGTTATTTTACATTTCAAAATCGGCCACCTTTTCTCTATTTTTGACGTTGTGAACATAGCATTACACATATTTATTGCAACCAGTATAGAGCTATCAATTATCATAACCTTTTTTTCTTATTTTATAGGACCTGTTAGCAACAACTATTTCTAGTTTTACCACTGGTGGTATATAGGTTCTTATTTATTATGTTGTTATGTACACACTTTGCACACACCCAGTGACATTGGTATAAGTGGGATGGGTTAAGGTATTTTCCCTTCAACCAAACTCATGCTTACCTTCTGCATAGGTTGTAAAAAAAAGTGTAATCCACAATCTACATATTACAGTCATGCATTTGGACCAATTATTTAAAAAGGAGGTATGATGCAGAAATACTGTGTCCCCCCAATCTGCATATTTGGGGGATATTAAACTTTAACACTTAAAAAACAATGTGATAATATGATGGGCACCATAAGTGCTTAAATAAGAACAAAATTTTACTCCACATGGTCTCCCTGATTATATTCCATTATTCTAACAGAAGGTTTACAGTTAAGGACAGCAGGGATTCCTTTTAGTTCTAATTTAGTTCTTTCTTTCACATTTTTAGACAGACCGTTTTATTTGAAAATTAGACTGTGAGCCATGTTTTACACTGGGGTTAACATCAGTCCTGAGAGTAATGACAAGCTCTGTGCATTCTTGTAAAATAGACACATAAAGAAATGTATAATAACAAAAAATGTATTTTATCAATATTCATTATATTAATAATGTGAATATTATTGGAAACTCATCATGCTGTTACACACCATTAGAACTCCACGCTGAGCACCAATCTCAGTGCGGACAACTCTACCAGTGTGTTCTGCTATGAGGATGGATAGCCATGAGTGCAGTGTACAGATTGTATTGGTAATGGTATTGCATGCTATATACCATTGGTATTCCTGCCTATTTGATGTGATGCATTGTTACATACAGTATGCAGTGAAATCTATAAAGAAAGGTTTTAAATAGTGATGAGAGTGTAATAAAATGCTCAGGTGCTCGTTACTTGAGACAAATATTTCCTGATACTCTGGTGCTCGTTTCGCGTAACAAACCCCATTTAAGTCAATTGGAAACTCAAGCATTTTTGCAGGGGACCCAAGTTCGGTAGAGGAAAGGTAGTGTAAAAACCTGTCAACCTCAGAAAATGATGGAAACACCACGTAAATGGACAGGAAACAGCAGGGGCAGCATGCATGGATGCCTCTGAGGCTGCCTAATCACTATTACGCCAAATTATGGGCAACAGTATGGTAGTGATCACACAGTGAAGGATTAAAACAGAGGTAGCATATGAACCACCCCAAAGCCTGACATAGCATGGCAGTAAGAACACAAGGAACCATTAAAACAGAGGTAGCATATGATGAACCACCCAAAAACTTTGCCTGACACAGCTTGGCAGTGAGGAAACAGAGAACCATTAACCCCTTAAGGACCGGGTCAATTTCGGTTTTTGCGCTTTCGTTTTTTCCTACTTGTGCTTAAAAGGCCATAGCACTTGCAATTTTTCACCTAGAAACCCACATGAGCCCTTATTTTTTGCACCACTAATTGTACTTCGCAATTACAGGCTGAATTTTTTCATAAAGTACACTGCCAAAGCAGAAAAAAAATTACATTTTTTGGTAAAATTGAAAAAAAAAAAGCATTTTGTTTATTTGGGGGGTATTTGTTTTTAGGCCGTTCGCCCTGGGGTAAAACTGACTTGTTATATATATATATATATTGGTCAAGCCGTTATGATTACAACAATATGTAACATGTATTCTTTTATGAGATGGCTTGTAAAAAATTCAAACCATTGTTAACAAAAATATGTTCCCTAAAATTGCTCCATTCCCATGCTTATCGCGCTTTTATCCTTTGGTCTATGGGGTTCTTTGACGTGTAATTTTTTGTGCCATTATATGTACTTTCTATTGGTACCTTGATTGCGCATAAGCGACTTTTTGATCGCTTTTTATTAATTTTTTTTTCTGGATTTGATGCGACCAAAAATGGGCAATTTTGCACTTTGGGATTTTTTGCACTTACGCCGTTTACCGTGCGAGATCAGGAATGTGATAAATGAATAGTTTGGGCGATTACGCAAGCGGCGATGCCAAACATGTTTGTTTATTTATTTATTTTTATTTATAACATGGGAAAAGGGGGGTGATTCAAACTTTTATTAGGGGAGGGGGCTTTTTAATAATAACAGCACTTTTTTTTTACACTTATACTAGAAGCCCCCCTGCACACTGATCTCTCATTGAGATCTATGCTGTATAGATATACAGCATAGATCAATGAGATAGGTACTGGATTACTTCCGGCTGCTGCAGCCAGAAGCCACCGAGTGCTGAGCCGGGATCAGCGCCATTATTGCGCAGTACCCGGCCCGAGCCGGATGTGTGGATGTCCCGGAGGAGCAATCCACCCCACTAGACACCAGGGAACGACTGCATAAGGTAATCGGAAGCAGCTGTCATCTTTGACAGCTGCATCCGATTACCTAATTAGCGGGCACGGTGATCAGACCGTGCCCGCTAATAGCCACATTCCTGGGCTACACGAGGCCCCTGGGACCGCGGAGGTCCACCGCTCTGAACTCTCTTAACGACCACAGGGCGTAAATATATGCCCGCGGTCCTTAGGGGGTTAAAAGTGAGGTAGCAAGTGAGCCTCCCAAAAATTTGGCCTGACACAGCATAGCAGTGAGGACACAGAGAACCATTAAAGTAGAGGTAGCATATGAACCACCCCAAAATTTAGCCTGACACAGCATGGAGATGAGAACACAGGGAACCATTCAAACACAGGTAGCATATGGACCACCCAAAAACTTAGCCTGACACCACTGACTCAGATCAAGATGGACAATACAATCATCCAATAAAAATAGCCGGATTATGGCTAGATTTTGCCTCACACCCTCATGTAGTTGTGCGTGAGAGGCATATCATTGGAGGTAGGGACGAAGAATAACAATAAAGGCTTCTTAAGAGGCCCCGGAATTTGAACAAATACACTTTTAGGCTGGGTTCACACTACGTATATTTGAGGCTGTATGTTTGAGGCTGTATAGCAACCAAAACAAGGAGTGGATTGAAAACACAGAAAGGCTATGTTCACATAATGTTGTAATTGAGTGGATGGCCGCCATTTAATGGCAAATATTTGCTGTTATTTTAAAACAACGGCTGTTATATTGAAATAATGGAAGTTATTTACCGTTATATGGCGGCCATCCACTCAATTTCAACATTGTGTGAACAGATCCTTTCTGGGTTTTCAATCCACTCCTGGTTTTGGTTGCTATGAGGACCTTACATGAGGACCAAATACAGCCTGAAATATACATAGTGTGAACCCAGCCTACATCCTTTAAAGAGTATCTAAGAGAGGGCAAGTGCAGTAGCCTGTTTTTATTTTTAAAAAGACCTTGTCAATCCAGCCTTGAGTTTGAATTTGAGTTTGCTTTTGAATTTGAGTGGCTCAGTGGTTAGCACTGTAACCTTGCAGCATGGCATAAACTATATAGCTGCAGTTATCCACAGATTTTATTAAACAACCTCCAAAAACTAGTGTAATCACTATTTTTTCTTATTTCTTCATTTCTTACTACAGTCACATCAAAAATTAGGCCTGACACAGCAGAGTTTGACTGTAGCATTTGGGGTAACTTTCCCTGTATCATGTGACTCACTCAACACTTTGGCTTTTTCCCCACTGCTGATTTGAGTTTAACTTTGACTTTGAATTTGACTGTAGCAGTTGGGGTAACTTTCCCTGCATCATGTGACTCACAACTTCTCCCCACCACTGATTTGAGTTTGAATTTGACTGTAGCAGTTGGGGTAACTTTTCTTGCATCATGTGACTCACCACTTCTCCCCACCATTGATTTGAGTTTGAATTTGACTTTGAATTTTACTGTAGCAGTTTGGGTAACTTTCCCTGCATAATGTGACTTACCACTTCTCCCCAACACTGATTTTAGTTTGAATTTGACTTTAAATTTGACTGTAGCAGTTGGGGTAACTTTCCCTGTATTATGTGACTCACTCAACACTTCTCACCGCTGATTAGAGTTTGAATTTGACTGTAGCAGTTGGGGTAACTTTCCCTGCACCATGTGACTCACCACTTCTCCCCACTGCTAATTTAAGTTTGAATTTGACTTTGAATTTAACTTTGAATTGGCTGTAGCAGTTGGGTAACTTTCACTGGTTGACTTGCAGAAATGCGCACAGATACAATGCACTTTGGTGAGCAAGTCAGCCAAATTGGGGTAGCTTTTAAGGAACCGCAGCAACACTAGGTTGAAGATGTGGGCCAGGCATGGTACATGTGTGAGGCTGCCGAGTTGCAGAGCCGCCACCAGGTTCCGCCCGTTGTCACATGCAACCAAGCTCACTGCTAATTACACAGGGTAATTAGCAGTGAGCTTGGATATGGTTGCACTAAGAAATAAAAAAAAATAAGAAAATATACTTGTCACACTAGTTTTTTGGAGGCTGTCAGGGCGGGATGCCCTCGTGCCTGGGGCCTGGGCGGGGGGACTGACAGAGCCAGCACGTGACACAGAGAAAGGAGCAGGGGTGTGAACTGAATGGCCTTGGTTCCACTGAGTGGGGTGTTTAGCAGTCATATGCCTGCGCATGCTGGTAGTTGTTAGGCTGGTAGTGGTGGCTCCCCTGCTGATCCTGGCGTGTCACAGGTTGCACACTACAGTCTGTCGGCCATACGCAGTTTCTTTAAAGACTTGCCAACATCTAGGCCTGGCCACGAGAGTTTGACTCCATGAAACAGTTGGTGATCTACTTGCTCTGGCCCTGCTCCCGGCTCTTCCCAGTACCCCTGGTGGCATTAGGGACTGGGGTAATAATGGGGGGTTAGAGTTAGCCATTTTATACCGGCTAACACTAGGCCCCAACTTAGTAATGGATTCCGTCTATTAGACTGCTTCCACTACTAAGTTTATAAAGTAAAGAAATAAAGAGAAGACACAAGTTAAAAAAAAAATGTATTCAAATAAAAACACCCCCACACCCCTCATTGACCATTTTATTAAAAAAAAAAAAAAAACGCTGGTCATCGACGTAGTCCACGGAATCCGACGTAATCCCCAGGATACCGATATCTGAAAAAACAAAAAGGGAGAAACACACAAAAAAGACACAAACAGGAGCACAACACCCATCATTGTGAACGGTGTTGTGCTCCTTACAGTATGCAGCATCTTTACAGATCGCTGCTTACAGTCTGGCCCCCAAGGGGTTAAGGGAGGATGTATTGCATCCCCCTTAACCCCTTGGGGGCCAGACTGATGTCAGACTGCACCCATCCCAGCAAGGAAGGGGTTAACTGACCCCCTTCCTTGCTGGGAGGGGTGCAGTGCTGGGGAGGGGGTGGGGAGAGCTCTATACTCACCCTGATGTTGTCTCTTCGCTGGTCCGCAGCACAATGAAGTCACTGTGCTGCGGACCCGCTAATTATATGTGGCTCAGCTGATCAGCCAATCAGCTGAGCGCACATATAATTCTAAATGTTTCTTCCAATAATGCTATTGTGATAACATAATTAGAAGAAACATTTGATGTTTTCATTAAAGTACAGTGATGATTAGTACAGAATGCTCTTTTGCGGGCAATATGAATTAACGGCTTATGGAGCTTCCTGTACTAATTAATATTTAATTAATAAAACACATTTTCGTTGAAATAAATTCAGTTTCGTTACTCAATAATTTAATTCTAACGAATCCATCATTGTGCAATTAAATATACTGTCAAAAAATAAATATATACATAAATATACATTTATTTATATATATATATTTATTTTAACAGTATATTTAATTGCAAAATGATGGATTCGTTAGAATTAAATTATTGAACAACAAAAGGGACTTTATTACAAAGAAAATGTGTTTTATTAATTTAATATATTAACTATTAGAGGCATCGGCATTCGGCATCATTGCCGGCTATTTTTGAAGTACTCCGTACGGACCGCCTGTAAATCCACGGCCGCGTTTCCAGCCGCAAACAATGGTCTTGTTCATTTTTTACGGGTCAGTTTACGATAGGGCCGTAGATTCATACATAGTGTGCACTGTGCAGCCGTATATCGTATACTTTCCAGCGTACGCATGAACCACCAAAAATACCGCCGCACAATTACAGCCGCAAATACAGCCGCACACTTACATAGTCTGAACCTGGCCATATACTGTATGCCAGCCATTGGCATTGGCTTTATCCCTGCTTTCCATGCAATCCTTAGGAGGTATCCACCCCCTGCATGGAGTGAGCAGACAGCAGGAATCTGACGCCGATCGTTGTGGTTCTCCAAGACACATTGAAAGCCACTTCAGTGTTCAAGCTGATCTACTTTATTAAGTGAAAATCTCTGTTTATATGTTCACAAGAAAGCTTCAAAAAATAAAATAGGAGAACCCCGTTTAGCCGCAACAGAAAAAAAGGTTAAAAAAAAGTAAAAAGTCCCATCACTGTCCCAGCAAAAAAAAAAAAAAAAAGTCCCATCAGCTGTCCCATCACTGCACAGTTGTGTAGAAAAATGTTGGCGACTTATTGGGATTCTTGGTGTCCAAGACCGTGCACCTGAGTGCTGATGTCTGGTCCTTTAATTATGATGTCTGGTCCTTTATTATCCAATAAAGTATTATGACCCCTTTATGTCCCTGTATAGTTTGAGGCCCCTCCTCTATGGTCCGCCTAAAGTAGTTAGGCCCATCTCTGTGTTCCTCTAAAGTAGTTTGGCCCTCTTTTAACCCCAATAACATATTAGGTCCACAGTTCCCCCATATATTCTAAGGTTCTAATGTGCCTCCATATAGTATAGATTTGCTCTGTATAGTCCCCCTCTTTATCTCCATATGATTAAGGCAACATCTGTGCCTCCTATATAGTATATGCCCCCTCTGTGCCTACTTATGGTATAGGTCTCCTCTGTACTATTGTATAGGATAAGAAGCCTCTTTGCCTCCGTATAGTATTAGTCCCCATTGTTCCCCTGAATAGTATAGGTCCCCATAGTGTACCGATATAGTATAGGCCCCCTCTGTGCTTCCCCTATATAGGATAGACCCTCTCTGTGCAGAGCCCATATAGTATTAAACTGCAGGTTGATAAGATTTGACATGACTGAGTTTAGGAAGTGGGTCGACTCGCTCCCATGTAGACCAGTGCAAGCTTGACTGTGAGTAATTTGAAAAATGTCCTTCACCAAAAGCACTAATTAGAACTGTGTCTGTTTTATCCAAATTAAAGAATTAATAAATAGTCAATGAGTGCTCATTTGTAAAAGAGCAATTCTGCAATCTTTAAGGAGGATAAGTTATAAAAGTGCTTTTTAGTGTTTTTTTATTTTAAATTTTGTTGTTTTATTTATCTTTAGGAAACAGCTCCAATCTAGTCTTTTAGCTGCATTTTGTATTGCAAATCGGTTCCTTTAAAGTGAATGGGAACACAACTGTACAGACAATAGAGAAAATATTTCTGGAAAATAAACCATTTTTAATATCCTACAATCTTTTTAGATTGCATTTTCTTGTTGAAATGGCATTCTGACAGTCAATTATGAATCTACACTATACGCAGCAGGACGCCATTAAGCAACAACGTTGTGCTGTTTGAAATGTGAAACATATAAAAGACTGAGACCAGGGACCAAGCAGGCAAATACTAAACTAAACATCACTTTGTAGCGCCTTGAAGAACTAACTTTTGAAAACAAAATCCTTATAAAAGTACAGGTACTTTTAATGATAGCACATTATCAAAAGACTTGTGCCAAACGTAAGCGGAACCTGTAAAATCTAGTATTCTACTTCAAGAACTTATAGTTAAATTACTGAATTGTTATATATTGTTCTCTACTATATTTATGCCCTTTAACAAGCAGTTGTACTTATGAGAAAAACAATATTGATATATTTTCAATTTTGCTTCTCAACCCTGGTGCCAAGATGGTATTTAATATGTTTTATTGCACTTTGGATCACTAGAATGTAATCACATTGAGGAATGTCTTATAATTCTCCAAGCGATATAGATTATAATGAAAAATATAACTTAATTTTTAGTCCACGTTTTTTGGAAATATTTATTTCAAGTTGTGAAGCAATATAAAGTAAAATGAAAGCACAATGACACATAAGGTAGACTTGTTATGTAACACACCATGCATACCTAATGATATATCTGATATCTAAATCAATATGAAGACTTTTTTCCCAAAACATAACCTTATCTACATACCGTCCCAGGCAAAAATCTATGAAATCACCAAACTTATTGGATAGTTGCTTACCTTCTTTATACTCTGTTAACCCCTTCCCCTCTGGTCCAATTTTTACTTTTGCGCTTTCAATATCGCCACCTTGTGTTTAAAAGGCCATAGCGCTTACATATTTTCACCTTCAGACTCACATGAGCCCTTATTTTTGCGAGACCAATTAAACTTTGCAATGACAGACTTAATTGTTCCATTAAGTTAACTTTGACAGCTGCATCTGAATGGCTGTTTAGCCGGGCACAGTAATCCACCACGCTGGCTAATGCTCCCACCTGCTAATGCCGCATACTACAGAACTGGGTCACAGTGAGGGCCTTTCTGAACCCCACAACCACCACCCACTGCAAGAAGTGCCGACACGTCTTTTTGTGGGAAGAGGTTAAATATATAAAACACATATCAAACAAAACAATATTTGGAAAAAAAACTGAATACAATGTTCCTGCATCTTCTCCTTGGCCAATGCATATTGGTAATTTTTCACACAGTATTATATTCACTTGATCATCCTTGCTTTAGGCTACTTTTTTACCTTGATTTCCACCCAGTTGTTTTTCCCTTTTTTGTTAAAGCATATTGCTTTGAGATTTCTTTTCTGACACGTTGACATCTTCCATGGTTTACTTGTAAGTTTTCTTTTTACAACCTTCCCATTATGTTTATACTTGCAGTGAACTGGATTTTTACACACAGTTGACTGTAAAACGGCTTTTAGCCCACTCCAAATTGGATTTTAGACCCGTACCAATCTTGAATGAAAGGGTCCGCGCCATTCCATACACGTTTTGGATGACCGCGGCTACTGTGGGACTACGGATGTCTGAATTTTGCTTAATCTCTTAGGAGCAAAAATTTTTGCTTTGTTATATGGCAAAAGTAAGAATCTATGTGGCGGCATTCCCTGTGGACAATTTTGCAAAAATTTACATTAAAACTAATGTTATGTATTCATTTTCCACAATCACATGACCAGGACAGATTGTATAGGTATATAGTAGGGGTAGGTATAGACAGTATAGATAATTGTTGGCTGCACATTCCCTATTTATGCAGGGAGATATACAGCCAATTAACTAAAATTTAACTGCTAATTTATCAGCTTATCACCAGGTTTTTTATACTGGGCAGTAATTGGCTTGTTCATCTAATAATTGCCCCATGTAAAAGGACTTTAAGACCAGTGTCTGACTGGCCCACCAGAGGATCCTCCATTTTCGAGCTCCATTTCCCCTGCGTGAAACGGGAGAAACGTCGCTTTTGCAGTATTGCACATTTTGTTGGAATTGATGGAATAAACACTTGTACGTTGAATTTATCCTGGAGGTGCTGTTGGATTCCTTTGGCATATCTAGTCTGATCCGAGGTCAGGATCCTCCAGCTGTCATCCACCTTTCTGACGAGCTCCAAGCAGTGGCAAACACATTCTTGTTGGTCTATCTATCTATCTATCTATCTATCCCAACAGAATATATATATATATATATATATATATATATATATATATATATAATTTATTTATTTATCTATTTATTCAATTTTAAATTAATTACTGGTAATTTGAAATGTACACAGTAGGACTATACCACAGATAAAGTGTAAGCTTTCCAGAAATGTGTCCTTAAGTATACAACATTTTGAACACATGAAAATTTGCGATCGGCTTCATGATCTTGAATTTTTTAAGGTTTCAACTTTTGCTGAACCTCCAAGTGCCATAAATTTGAATAATATATATTCTTCCATTGGGACTTTTTCATTTTAAATTGAGCATAGGAGAAATATCTGGCTTATCTGCGGAGCAAACTTAGAGATAAATGGCACATAAACCAATAAACTAGGAGTCTCTATTGATTTACGCACCATTTATCTCTCCATACATTCTATTGAAAATGCAATTATCTTCTTAAAATACCACTGAAAAGTTAGAAAACTGTATGAATAGTGGTACTGCCATATAGTATAGAGAAAATACAGTGTTCTTGATTGGTAATAAATCCTTTATTTACTATATAAAAACTATATATATGTAGTTATTGATAGATATTTTAAACTGAAGCAGTAAAAGAATGTTTCTGTTTTTCTGTGAACTAAAGGTTTTCCAATGTAAACTTACTTGCCCCCTATCCACAAGACATGGAGGGGGTCCAAGCTTCATACCCCCCTTTTCTCCCTTTGGGTATCTCTAGATCAGCGCAGGGTCCTTTGTTATGAACAGTTTCACTTTAAAGGAGAAGTCTGGAGATTTTTTTAAATTAAATTACTGTATTGCCCCCGGAAAGTCATACAACCAATATACACTCATTATGGGAAATACACATAAAGTCCATTTTTCCTGCTCTTTTTACTGCATCAATGCTTCACTTCCTGGATAAAATGGTGATGTCACTTCCTGGATAAAATGGTCCGATCGCCGTGCCTGCTAATTAATTCTTCAGATGCTGCTGTCAAAGTTGACAGCTGCATCTGAAGACTTCAGAGCAGCTTTTCCCTGGTGTCTAGTGGGGAGATCGCACCCCTGTGACGTTGTCACAGAGGAGCGATCTCTGTGACTGGTGCCGGCCGGGGTCTGCTCCGTAATGGCGCTGATCCCGGCTTGGCATTCGGTTGCTTCCGTCTGCTGCAGCCGGAAGCAATCGAGTGCCTATCTCATCGATCTATGCTGCATATCTATGCAGCATAGATCTGTATGAGAGATCAGAGTGCTTATACTAGAAGTTCCCCAGGTGGGCTTCTAGTATAAGTGTAAAAAAAAAAAAAGTGTTGTTATTAATAAAAAGCCCCCTCCCCTAATAAAAGTCAGAATCACCCCCCTTTTCCCATGTTATAAATAAAAATAAATAAACTTGTTTGGTATCACCGCATGCGTATTCGCCCAAAATATTAATTTATCGCATTCCTGATCTCGCTCTGTAAACGGCTTAAGCGCCAAAAATCCCAAAATGCTAAATTGCGCATTTTTGGTCGCATCAAATTCAGAAAAACTGTAATAAAAAGCGATCAAAAAGTCACATATGCCCAATCAAGGTACAGATAGAAAGAACACATCATGGCGCAAAAAATGACACCTCACACAGCTTCATAGACCAAAGGATAAAAGCGCTATAAGCCTTGAAATTGAGTAACTTTAAGGTACATATATTTGTTAACAATGGTTTGAATTTTTTACAGGCCCTCAGATACAATAAAAGTTATACATGTTACATATCATTGTAATCGTAACGACTTGAGGAACATATGTAACAAGTCAGTTTTTCCATAGGACACACTGCTTAAAAATGGAGCCCCCCCCCCCCCCCCCCCAAAGAAAAAGAATTGTGCTTTTTTTTTTTTTTTCAATTTCACTGCGCATATAATTTTTTTCTGGTTTCGCAGCATGTTTAATGCAAACATTCAGCCAGTCATTGCAAAGTACAATTAGTGGTGCAAAAAATGAGGGCTCATGTGGGTCTGTAGGTGTAAAAATGCAACTGCTATGGCCTTTTAAGCACAAGAAGGAAAAAATGAAAATGCAAAAACTAGAATTAGCCTGGTCCTGAAGGGGTTAAAGTGCACCCACTCCTCAGCCTTGAAAGCCCTGCCTAGGGAATACTGTTAACTGATGAAATGAAGTCAAAGTAAGAGTAGATAATAAATTATGTTTGGGGGAAGTGTGACTGTTGAAAAAAAGGACAGAGAATTCAGCAGGAATGTGATATAAAAAGTAATATTACATCAGGTTACCTAGCACCTAAGTCACAGAAAAGTGACTTTCAAAAAGTATCAGTTTTCCTTTTTGAAAATGCAGCTGGTAATGAATCTTTTAGGCTATAATCCATGTGAAAAAAACACATTAACCATTAACCCATAGCTGCACCAGGGCATTACTGAACATGCTGGTGCAGCTATTGGAGTTCAGAGGGGGGTTGCGAGGCGACCCCCCTCTGAACTGTCGTAACTGGCGCTACATAAAGCCTGTGACCGCGGCTATCAGTGGGCAAGGTCCGATGGCTGTGCCCGCTAATTAAGTATTTAGAAGCAGCTGTTAAAGTTGACAGCTGCATCTAAATACTCATTGTAGCCCTTGCCTGGTGGTCTATTGGGGCAGCAGCCGAAAGCAATAGAGCCCAGATCTCATTGATCTATGCAGTATAACTATACTGCATAGATCTCAATGAGAGATCAGAGCAGTCATACTAGAAGTCCCCCAGGAGGACTTCTAGTATGTGTGTAAAAAAATAAATATTTTTTTTTATTAATACAAAGTCCCCTCCTCTAATAAAAGTCAGAATCCCCTCGTTTCCCCATTTTATGAATATAAATAAACATGTTTGGTATCTATTGCTATTAAATTATCACATTCCTGATCTCGCATGGTAAACTGCGTAAGCGCAAAGAAATTCCAAAGAGCAAAATTGCGCATTTTTTCAAATCTAGAAAATTTGTAATAAAAAGTGCACAAACGCAAACAAGGTAACGATAGAAAGTACAGATCATGGCGCAAACAAAGACACCTCACACAGACCCATAGACCAAAAAATAATAGCGCTATAAGCTAAGCATGGTAATAGAGCAATTTTAAGAAACATATATATTTTTTAAAAGGTTTAAATTTTTTAAAAGCCATCAAATAAAATAAAAGTATTACAAGCTACATATCATTGTAATCGTAACAACTTTAGGAACATGTATAACAAGGCAGTTTTACCCTATGGCGAATGGCGTAAAAACAAACACCCCCCCCCCCCCCCCCCATAGAAAAATAATTTTTGTTTTTGTTTTTTTCAATTTCACCACACATATAATTTTTTTTCTGGTTTCATGACATATTTTAGGCGAACATTACATCTGCCATTGCAAAGTACATTTAGTGGCAAAAAATGAGGGCTCATTTGTCTCTCTAGGTGGAAAAGTGGACTCACTATGGCCTTATATACACAAGGAGGAAAAAAGAAAAGCGCAAAAATAAAAACTGGCTGTGTCCCCTAAGGGTTAAAAAGTTTTTAGGGCAAGTAATAGTGCAATCTTTAGGTTGCCACTCACATACTATAGAACAAGCTTTCGGGATAAGAGCTATTTTTCCCACAAAGATCTGCCATAAACATACCATACCAGTTGAATATCCATAAGAAGAATAGATAGCTTGCATCATCATAACACAGCCAAAACCCTAATTTATTTAGATAAATATCTGGTTTGGGTAATACCTACAGCAACATCCCAAGGAACTATAAAGTAAAAGATTGGAGACTGACTTAGGACACTATTACACAGAGCGATAAATGGCCAAATCGGGCCGATTCGGACGATTATCAGTCCGTGTAATAGAGACAATAATCATGGGCTGATCATTGGTTTAGGTTTAGACCTTAAATCGTCGGGCGCCGACTGTGCCTCGCTACATGTAGTAGAGACGCACAGCCAACCTCTGATGATTACCCTAACACCTGATACCTTACCTCTCCCCGCTCCCGGTCTTAAGGTATCAGGTGTTTGGACAAGGGATGCATGGACATTGCTAATGATGTCCATGCAGCCCTTGCTGCCCGATTATCGGGCCGTCTAATAGGTCCAGTAGCAGACTACTAAAATATTCGGGCCGTAGTTGGCCTATGTTTATAGTACCCTTACAACGCACTAGAGAAACAGCTTTTTTTTTTCCTCCTAGAGGACAGTCACAAATAGGCAATGTGTACAGGAGCTCACTATTAAAATCAGAGAGCAACTAGTCAGACTCTTATTACCAATGTATTTCTGAGAAAATCTAATTAGTTGCCATCACCTTTATACAAAGCTTGTTTTTCTCAATAATCCATACTTTCAGGGACACATAGGACATAATATATTAGTATAATACTGTATAAAACATAGACATAATGCAGAACTATGTCCCTCATATTTGACATCATTGATAACAGAAGATTTTCTTGTGTCAATGACGATACAGTGTTAACCATTTACCACATGAAATTAGAAGAGGCAGTCACCCAGAAACAATGACTGACATAATGGGGGCCTTTGCTTGGATGAAATGTTGTATTGTTTTGATCTAGTTGATTTATGACTTCAATGCAAATATATTAGTGATTGATACATTTCAAATGTAGAAAGCTTGGCTGGTTTTAGAAAAAAAAAAAAAGGACCCATTGGAGTTGGGCAAGTCTACCGTAAAAGTCATCAAACCCAGTGACTTTTACAAGACTAAATTAATCAAAGAGCACTTCATTAGATTCAGGTTTGGTAAATCTTACAGCAGATTCACTCAACTTTAGCTCTTATCCATGAGCTATGCTTGATTTGTCAGCTGCAATACCAAATGCAGCCTGAGGACATGTGTTGATATATATATGATAAATCAAAAAGAATGAAGAACATTAAATTTCACATCTGCAGATATAGCTCTAGCAACTTTTACTGTATGATTCTCATTCCCTAAAGGAAAACAAATATAAAAAAAGCTTTGCTTGTTATCTTTTGGGTTTTACTACTTACATACCCATTCATCTCAATACAGTACACTGGTGTAAAGGCGTAATGTTAAGCATGGATTCATTAAATGTCACTTGGTGTAGACTCAGTATAAGCATTGTGGCAATAATCATTCAACATGTTTAACAGATGCAGAATCCACCAAGGGACAACACTCCGTTATGAGGCGTAAGATCGATTTCTAGTCTTCTTTACATCCTTCTTTGCTTTCTCCTCTTTATCCCATTTCAAATTGCTTTATTTCTAGAGACGTGAAGTTCAACAGGTGTTTTTTTGAGTACTAAATACCTGACGCTGTGTAATGATGGCCGTTGGTACACCTAGACTAGCACTTGCATTTTTACACCTAGAGACCCACATGACCCCTTATTTTTTGCAACACCAATTGTACTTTGCATTGACAGGCTTTGTTTTCCCATAAAATATGTATCGAAACCAGAAAAAAAATCATTTGCCCTGTAAAATAAAATAAAAAAGGACTTTGTTTTCATTTCAGTGACTTTCTTGTTGATGCTGTTTGCCCTATGGTAAAACTGACATGTTATCTATGTTCCTCACATCAGTATGATTACAATGAAATGTAACTTGTATGACTTTTACTGTATTTTATTTGTCAGCTTTTAAAAAATGAAAACCTTTTTTAAAAAAAAACTAAAAGTGTTTAAAATTGCTCTTTTACCATTCTTATAACGCTTTTATTTTTTGGTCTATGGGGCTATGTGAGGTGCCATTTTTTTGTGCCATGAATTATGATCTGTACTTTTCATCAATACCTTGATTGCGTATATGAGACTTTTAAATCACTTTTTATTACATTTTTTCTGGATTTGATGCAACCAAAAATGTGCAATTTTGCACTTTTGAATCTTTTTGCACTTATGCCGTTTACCGTGCGAGATCAGGAATATGAAAATGTATTAGTTCGGGCAATTAAACCTGTGACGATACCAAATATGTTTGTGTATTTGTTTATTTATAAAATGGGAAAAATGGGTGATTTGGACTTTTTTTATGGGAGGGTATTTTTTTTATTAATAAAAAACATTTTTACTTTATTTTTTACTTTAACTAAAAGTCCCCCTGGTGGACTTCTATATACACAGAACTGATCTCTCATAGAGATCAACGCTCTGTATATACACAGCACTGATAAATGAGATCAGTGATCCATTGCTCCGGCCTGCTGCAGACCAGAGCAATGTATTGCTGAGTCAGGATCAGCATCGCGGAGCACAGCATTTAAATGCAGCTGTCAGGTTTGAAAGCTGCATTTAGATGCTTAATTAGCCGGCGCGGCAACCGGACCTAAGTCGGCTAATTGAGGTGCTCCCTGGCTGCAGATAGCAGTCAGGAGCCGCGCCATTCAGAGCGGGGTCCTGGCGGGAACCCTATCCGAACTCCCCTTGTGCCGCCATGACGTACCAGGTACGTCATGGGACGCGAAGAGGTTAAGTTGAAAAATTACCACATTTAACACCCTTTTGGATATGACTACTTTTAAAGGTCTTTTAAAAAAAAAAAAAATCTGTGTGTAAATGGCTTCAAATAATGACCGTTGTTCTCTAAAAATGGCCGCCAATAAATGCGAACAATGGCCTTTATTCTATGCACTCTGTGAACTAATGGCGGTTGTTTCCATATACTTCAGTGGAAATCATTAAAGAATGTAAATAACGGCCGTTATTTTGAGTATCAAATACCGACTGTTATTTTACTAGAAAAGGCAGTGTGTAAACATGGCCTTATTTTCTCTTCTATTTCATCTTACTTTTTTCTTATGTCTTTTCCAATCCTGCACATGAATGCAAAGAAATTGAAACTGTTTAACCCCTTAAGGACCGCGGGCGTACATTTACTCCCCCGCTAACTGGGCCTTAAGGCAGGAGGACGTAAATGTTCGCCCTGGCGCGGTCACGGGCTATGGAGCGGGCTCACAAGCTACATCTACTTCTGAAAAAAACAAGCCCTCACATGGCCCTGTAGGTGGAAAAATGAAAGCGTAGAAGGCGAGGAGGAAAAAAAGAAAACGCAAAAGTGACAATTGGCCCGGTCCTTAAGGCCATTTCAGGCCCGGTCCTTAAGGGGTTAATTGTCAAAACTAATTGCGACAATAGTGATTATGGGTGTGTCTTGCCTTTAATTATTTATTTATTTATTTCTATATGCTTGAGTATGGTATATGACCTTCAAAGAAGGAGTTCCACTGATTGAATGGCTACTATAAGTGAGAGGACTTCTGCTGCGTTTACACGGAACGATAATCATGCAAATTCGCACAATAACGATCGAATTTGAACGATAATCGTACGTGTAAACGCAGCGAACGATCAAAGGACGAGCGAGAAATCGTTTATTTTGATCTTTCAACAAGTTCGCCGATTTACCCAAAGTGTGAGATTGGCTTAAGCGATCGCAAAACGATCGCAAAACAAATTTCCGTACGATATATCGTACCGTCTAAACGCTGATTGTTATGAGAAAAAAAAACGTGCCATGAAAAACTTTTCCCCAGTAATTGAAGCACATTACAAAGTTATATAACTCTGTAATATGCTTCAATCACCTATATGCCTCCCTTCCCTGTCTTTTCCCCCCTCCACCCCCCACCAGGAAGTGTCCTGACTCACACAGACCTGATTACTGTCGTCACTGTCACCAGGCAGCTCCTTCTTGTGAGGATGAGTCATCAGCAGGAGGGCTGCTCTAGGTCCTGTTACACCAGCCTCCCCCTCCCCCTCCTTGTCAGGTGACTCTGCTTGCTCAGCTTATCTTCTCTAGTGACATGACTCCTTCACTGAGTCCACGGCAGCAGGAGAGAGGGTATGAGGGGAGGGGGGAGCTGCCTATGTGCCTGAGTCAGTCGGAGGGAAGATAAGCAAGTGACATGTGACAAGTGATGGCTTGCAGTTGTTTAGCCAATGGGAGCTGAACAAGCCTGTCACCTGACAAGGCAGGGGAGGGGGGAGGTTAGTGTAACAGGAGAAGGAGCTGAGAGAAGAGCTTGGTGACGGTGAAGACAGTAATCAGGTCTGTGTGAGTCAGGACACTTCCTGGTGGGGGGTGGAGGGGGGAAAAGACAGGGAAAGGAGGCAGATAGGTGATTGAAGCATATTACAGAGTTATATAACTTTGTAATGTGCTTCAATTACTGGGAAAAAGTTTTTCATGGCACTTGTCCTTTAATCGTACGATCGGGCGAATTATCGTTCCGTCTAAACGTAGCATTCTACTCTGGTATACCATGTATTTCATAGTCTGTCAATTATTCAATTGAAAATGCATGAAATAAATTTATTTTATCTTAGAGAAAATAATTCCCGCAAAAGTAGAACGTTCCTGCAGCCGATACAGAGGTATAGGCTGCAGGAATGTCCTGAATGCAGCCCGACGGCCAACAGTTTAACAGTGTTCACAGAACAGCGTCCAGAAATATCAGGCAGGTACATTATTCTAAAGAACGGGCATTCACATAACGATGTGTGAACACAGCAATGGAATGCTGCACCTGAAGTAAAGAGTGGACACTGATTTCAGTGTATTACTGAAAAATTACCTTTTGTGAACATAGCCTATTTCTGTTTCTTTTATTTCTGATTGTTGCTATTTTGATGTTGCTAGAGCAGTTCAATATTACTCCTTTTACTGCATTAGCAAATTGATGGATTAATTCATAAACTTAAGGATTTCTCATCTGTGGTTCCCCTATCTATAGCTTCTAAAAGATCATTTAACTACGCCGAAGGGTGAATTCAGCACATTCAGCTTCATTAAAATTGGAAACAAATAGACTCTTCAACTTGATGACCTTTTTCATAGAGATTTAATGAAAAGTAATATAATAGATGGCTCACTTGTATTAGGAGTCCTTTAATGTACAAAAGAAAGAGTATACATGCCTATATTCTTCTTGCACAGATAACATGCTGATCATCGGAACTAATGCTTAAAGAGAGAACCTTTCCATGGTCCCTCACCTGTATTCTTTCTATTTCAAAGGAGTCATAGAAACCTAAAGTAGAATATGTGAACGCTCTTGGAACTGCTGCATGTCTGCAAGGTTTAATGACAGGAAGAGGATCCAACACTTATGCTCATTAGAATACTCTACGTTCTATTTTCAGATTGTCTTTCTGACATCATTTCAAATAGCAATAAAAGGCTTCATTTTAGTCATGCTTATACAGGTGACAAGCTCCATCGTGTTATTAGCTTTTTGGCTAAAAAACAGCCTACTGTCTGCCAGTCAGACCTTGCGTTGGCCACTCCGTTTAACTCCTTGTTCAGGAATCTGGCCTTCACTGCAGGGAGTCCCACATTTAAGTCTACAGACTAGTCAATAAAACTCAAGTAGGGCAGACGATAGTGGAAAATTTAAGGGCCAACAGGACTGAATGAAAAGCTAAAGTAGGAGAGTAGGAGAAAGACAGAACTAATCTACAGTAGTACAAATTCTAAAATGGCAGGGGAAAAAAAAAAAAGTTAAAGGAGAAGTCCGGGCAAACACAATTTTTGAATATCACCCCCAAATTAAAAGCTACATCAGTGGCTAATATACTCTATTTAAGAATTCTGCCATCTTACCACACTTTTCTGGTCCTTGATTCCCGCCGGAAGTAGTGTAGTCCTAAAGAATTTGCTTTTGTCACGAATCGTGGCTGCCATTTTGATTCGTCACTTCATGAGTTTCGGAGCTACCCACTTCGTTGGGTGGGTAGAATTATGCCGCCCCCTCCCCTGTGGGCGGTCTCACGGAGAAGCTCTCTCCTTTGGCTAATGAGGGAGGGCTCAGTCCGTGCAAGGCAACTCCCCCAGCTCAAGCTGACATCACCGGGGGAGGCAGGGAAAGGCTATTGGAGGAGGCAGGGATGCTGCTGTGACACATGACTCCTCTGCCTCCCCCTTCAGAAGTTGTTGTGCCTGGAGCGGGTCTGGAGGTGGTCTGGAGGGGGTCTGTCTTCCTATCCTGCAGTGAGGAGCCAGTCAGTCAGACACATTGGAGTCCCGCAACTAGCTGACAAATTCAGTGCTGAGATCAGAGGTTATCAGAGCAGGAGCTGATAGGGCACACATGTCCTGTCTTCAGGTTTTAACCCTATCGTCTCCTCAACTGGTAAGCTCTGACCTCTAACTGCCAGCAAGCTGCGGGACTCCAATGTGAGGAGCAGAATGTCCTGTGTCCGAGGGGGGAGACACAGAGCTCCTTACCTGAAGTCACTCTGTGCTAGCCTGTAATGACTACAACCCCCATCCTGGCTTCTCACTGCAGGAGCAGACTGTCCTGTGTCCGAGGGGAGGGGGGAGGGGAGTCTGTGCTAGCCTGTACTAACTACAACCTCCATCCTTATACACTATACCCTAATTTGTATAAACTGCAATCCCCATCCTTATACAATATACCCTCATTTATATATACTACAATCCCCATCCTTATACAGTATACCCTCATTCATGTACACTAAAACCCCCATCCTTATACACTTTACCCTCATTTATATACAGTGGTGCCTTGGATTACGAGCATAATTCGTTCCTGGACTGTACTTGTAATCCAAATCCACTCTTAAACCAAAGCAAATTTTCCCATAAGAAATCATAGAAATGCAGACAATTGGTTCCACACCCCAAAAATAATGATTTATTATTCTGTATAACACGTAAAACAGATGAAACAAACATTCAGAAACAGCAGAATATGTGATATTATAAGTTACTGTACAGTAATGGGGAGGATGGGAAACACAAGGGCTAACAGATACTGTAGGGAGCATGAAGGAATGAGCAGGGCAGATGTGGGACATACATGCAGCACTCTCTGTCCGGGGAGAGAGGGGTTACAGCTATGGAGAGATTACCTCCACAGTCCTGTCCCCTGATTCAAGCCCCAGCCTGAAGTGGATTTGCTATGATTTGGAAGGTGAGGGAGACTTCCTGGGTCAGAGTACAGGGCTGTAGACCCCACTATGCAGACCATGCCCCTCCCCCACTCGCGCTCCCACCCAGTACAGGAAGTTCTTAAACCAAAGCAATGCTCTTAAACCAAGTCACAATTTTGAAAAAATGTGAGCTCTTAAACCAAAACGCTCTTAAACCAAGTTACTCTTAAACCAAGGTACCACTGTATATTACAATCCCCATCCTTATACAGTATACCCACATTTATATATACTACTACACCCATCCTTATACAGTATACCCTCATTTATATACACTACAACCCCCATCCTTATACACTATACCCTCATTTATATATACTACAATCCCCATCCTTATACAGTATACCCTCATTTATATATACTACTACTCCCATCCTTATACAGTATACCCTCATTTATATACACTACAACCCCCATCCTTATACACTATACCCTCATTTATATACTACAATCCCCATCCTTATACAGTATACCCTCATTTATATACACTACAACCCCCATCCTTATACAGTATACCCTCATTTATATATACTACTACACCCATCCTTATACAGTATACCCTCATTTATATACACTACAACCCCCATGCTTATACAGTATACCCTCATTTAAATATACTAGTACACCCATCCTTATACAGTATACCCTCATTTATATATACTAGTACACCCATCCTTATACAGTATACCCTCATTTATATACACTACAATCACCATCCTTATACAGTATACCCTCATTTATATATGCACTACAACCTCCATTATTATACAATGTATATTGATGGAGGTTGTAGTGTGTATAAAATGATGGGGGTTGTAGTGTATATATAATGAGCACAGACTTTATAATGATGGGAGTTGTAGTGTATATAATGAGGGTATAATGTATAATGATGGGGGTTGTAGTGTATATATAATGAGGGTATACTGTATAAGGATGGGGTTTGTAGTGCATATAAAATGATGGTATACTGTATAATAATGAGAGTTGTAGTGTATATAATGATAATATACTGTAAAATGATGGGTGTTGTAGTGTATATACAGTATAAATAAGGGTATACTGTATAATAATGGGGGTTGTATAATTGTGTAATGATGGGGATTGCAGTACATATCTGGCTGCAGTGGGCATATGTGGCTGCATCTGGCTGCAGTGGGCATATGTATTGGAGTGTGCATTTGTGAGTGGCGGACATGATGTGTAGAAGTGTACATGTGTGAGTGGCGGACATGATGTGTAGGAGTGTGCATGTGTGAGTGGTGGACATGATGTAAAGGAGTGTGCATGTGTGAGTGGCGGACATGATGTGTAGAAGTGTACATGTGTGAGTGGCGGACATGATGTAAAGGAGTGTGCATATCTGAGTGGCGGACATGATGTGTAGAAGTGTACATGTGTGAGTGGCGGACATGATGTAAAGGAGTGTGCATATCTGAGTGGCGGACATGATGTGTAGGAGTGTGCATGTGTGAGTGGCGGATATGATGTATAGGAGTCTGCATGTGTGAGTGGTGGACATGATGTATAGGAGTGTGCATGTGTGAGGGGTGGACATGGTGTATAGGAGTGTGCATGTGTGAGTGGCGGACATGATGTGTAGGAGTGTGCATGTGTGAGGGGCGGACATGATGTATAGGAGTGTGCATGTGTGAGGGGCGAACATGATGTATAGGAGTGTGCATGTGTGAGTGGCGGACATGATGTATAGGAGTGTGCATGTGTGAGGGGCGGACATGATATATAGGAGTGTGCGTGTGTGAGGGGTGGACATGATGTATAGGAGTGTGGATGTGTGAGTGGCGGACATAATGTGTAGAAGTGTACATGTGTGAGTGGCGGACATGATGTGTAGGAGTGTGCGTGTGTGAGGGGCGGACATGATGTATAGGAGTGTGCATGTGTGAGTGGCGGACATGATGTGTAGAAGTGTACATGTGTGAGTGGCGGACATGATGTAAAGGAGTGTGCATATCTGAGTGGCGGACATGATGTGCAGGAGTGTGCATGTGTGAGTGGCGGACATGATGTATAGGAGTCTGCATGTGTGAGTGGTGGACATGATGTATAGGAGTGTGCATGTGTGAGGGGTGGACATGGTGTATAGGAGTGTGCATGTGTGAGTGGCGGACATGATGTGTAGGAGTGTGCATGTGTGAGGGGCGGACATGATGTATAGGAGTGTGCATGTGTGAGGGGCGAACATGATGTATAGGAGTGTGCATGTGTGAGTGGCGGACATGATGTATAGGAGTGTGCATGTGTGAGGGGCGGACATGATATATAGGAGTGTGCGTGTGTGAGGGCTGGACATGATGTATAGGAGTGTGGATGTGTGAGTGGTGGACATAATGTGTAGAAGTGTACATGTGTGAGGGGCGGACATGATGTGTAGGAGTGTGCGTGTGTGAGGGGCGGACATGATGTATAGGAGTATGCATGTGTGAGGGGCGGACATGATATATAGGAGTGTGCGTGTGTGAGGGCTGGACATGATGTATAGGAGTGTGGATGTGTGAGTGGCGGACATAATGTGTAGAAGTGTACATGTGTGAGTGGCGGACATGATGTGTAGGAGTGTGCCTGTGTGAGGGGCGGACATGATGTATAGGAGTATGCATGTGTGAGGGGCGGACATGATGTATAGGAGTGTGCATGTGTGAGTGGCGGACATGATATATAGGAGTGTGCGTGTGTGAGGGGCGGACATGATGTATAGGAGTGTGCATATATACTTGTGCATGTGATTGCAGTAGCTCTGTACAAGTATATATGTATATACACCATTGCTAGCAACAGCTCTTCTTTCATGAATTTGCTGATCATATTAGACTCATACTAGGCAACAATGAGTACAATCAGGAATGTATTTTCATGGATCTTTTATGCAGGCACAAGAACAGGGTTGAGAAGGGGGGATAAAAACATGACAGGCTATTCACTGACTGATAACACCTCTGTGTATCCGTGTATACAGTGATCAGAGGGCGAAGGGGGTGAAAACATGACAGGCTATTCACTGACTGATAACACCTTAGTGTATACAGTGATCAGAATGTAGGGGGGAGGATGAAAAGATGACAGGCTGTGCAGGGGCATTTAAGTGTCATGAGTATAAACTTATGCACCAACTGTATATTATCTAGATAAAGTTTATGTGTGTGATGATTTGTGCTTATTAACCATTATGCAAAGTAGCTGGTAGACAGTTCCAGAACTCAGCAGCAATTCCTGGTAGGAATGCAGACACAGAACTGCAGTGATGCTGGAGGCTGGGATACAGGCTAAGAGGGGGGTGGTAACATTTAGGGGGTGGGTGGGACAAAGAGGAAGGCTTTACATAGTGGGCTGGACAAGGAAGAGAAGGGAGTGTGCAGTAGGTGTGAAAGAGAATAGAAAGAGGGAAGAGGATGCTGGGAAATGTAGTAGAGGAGCTGCAGCTCAAACAGGAAGTGAGGAGAGAAGACCTGATGATGAGAACAGGTGATGTGGGGGTCACAGAGCAGAGCTGCGATTTTGGGCTCAAACTGTTCCTATACAAAAGGTATATATGATCCCTTGTTTATATAATAATTGGTTTTATTGAGCAGACCCCGGAGTTGTCCTTTAAGCAATCCAGCAGTCAAAATCAATCCCCATAGAAAATCTCTCCTGCTCTGGACATTTCCTGTCTCGGCCAGAGATGTCAGCAGAGAGCACTGTATCAGACTGAAAATAAAAAATATTTTCTGCAGGACATACAGCAGCTAATAAGTATGGGAAGACTTGAGATTTTTAATAGAAGTAAATCACAGGAACACTCTTTACAATTGACTTGCGGCATTTGTGGGTGTGCCCACAAATAAATTAGCCGTTACCTTTAATGTAATGTGCGGCCGCTGTAAGCGACATTTAAAAACTGTATGATCACAGATTTGGCCCAGTAAAAGTGGATGTTTTTACTCTGATCATGAGTTTTGAATTAGTGCTATGGTATTGCTGGGAACTATCTTTTGTTTTTAAACACTAGATAAGCTATTTTGCTCAATGCTTAACTAGAATTGCTTTATTGGCATAAGTTTGCATACACCCACTCTCTTCTCAGTTGGATTGCTAATAATTGTAGCTAAATTATTAATAGTTTAGCAGCCAGCGTGTTTACATGAGAGAACACTTGTACTGCTGCCATACTTTTTATAGGGCTTTTTTTCCCTTCTGTTTGTCACTATATAAAACTAAAGCTAGAATTAAAATTTTAATGTGTTTTTCTTTTCAGGGACTAGAACTTTCCTGCTGTTTCTCTACTCCCATCATGCCCAGTTAACCATCTACCCAGAGACTTTTTGATTTAATTAAATTTCTGTGAAAATAAGTAAAGATAAGTAATGTAGACTGTCAACTTAAGTTATCGTATACTTTAAAATATTCTTGCTCTCCACAATTGGCAAATAACTGGTTATAAATCATTGGAGGAAAAACAACTATAATGAAATACATATTTTGAATAATGAAAAATGTTTATTTATGATTCAAAAGCTGGAAATCACAGGGATAAGGCTTAAAATCTTATTTTAGGGTCACCATGGGTATGAGTGTATGGAACATGCGGCATTCTTTGAATGTCATGGGTGTTTCAGATGTGTGCCATCTATTTTTCTGTGCATTATTCCGACAATAGGATTTATAGTGGTTTATTATAATCCCCTGACTAGAATCTCAAGGTGTTGAACCTTTTTTATGTTTGCACTAGGTAGTCATATGTTTACAGTGTTGGCAAGGCTTTTTTGTGTATTGGGCTTGAATGAGGAAGCGTCCTCAACCATTTGCCTATTTAACTTCGGAAGCTGAAAGTTGATTGTTTGACCCCTTCGAGGCAACAATATATATATATATATATATATATATATATATATATATATATATATATATATAAATGCTGATGCCCCGTGCAGCAGGAACGTATATACAACTCCCTGACTGCCAGAGGCTTTTGATGTGTATGGGACTGCTGCAGTGAGAGCACCCCACACACAGTGTCCCCATAGCCGAGGATATTGACAGATAGCTTTGATCCTGCAGCTGCCTGTCATTTACCCCTTAAATGCGGCAATGCATAGTGATAGTGGCGTTTAAGAAAGTCAGTGACAGGTTAAGCACCTGTCACTAACTGACCATGATTTGCGTGCATCCCGATCACTTGTATCAATGGGCGGAGGTAAGACACCTTAACCTCTTAAGGACATATGACGTACCCGTACGTCATATGTCCTCAATAGCACTTCAAAGCGGGGCCGCGTGGCGACTCCGCTTTGAAGCGCCATGGTCCCAGGTGCCGCGTGTAGCCCGGGACCGCTGCTATTAGCGGGCACGGTCTGATCGCCGTGCCCGCTAATTAGCTAAACGGAGGCAGCTGTCAAAGTTGACAGCTGCCTCCGATTACCGGAGGCAACCATTCCCTGGTGTCTAGTGGGGGAGATCGCCCTGTCTGATGCCGGCCGGGGACTCGTCCAAGATGGCGCCATCCCAGGCTCGGCACTCATTTGTATTCGGCTGCAGCAGCCGAAAGCAAACGAGTGCCGAACTCATTGATCTTTGCTGTATAACTATACAGCAAAGATCTCAATGAGAGATCAAAGTGTATATACTAGAAGTCCCCTAGGAGAGCTTCTAGTATATGTGTAAAAAAAAAGAAAAAGTGTTGTTTATAGTAAAAAGCCCCCTCCCCCAATAAAAGTCTGAATCACCCCCCTTTTCCCAGGTTTTAAATAAAAGTAAACAAATAAATAAATAAACATGTTTGGTATCGCCGCCTGCGTAATCGCCCTAACTATCAATTTATCACATTCCTGATCTTGCACAGTAAACGGCATCAGCGCAAAAAAATCCCAAAGTGCAAAATTGTGCATTTTTGGTTGCATCAAATCCAGAAAAAATTTAATAAAAAGTGATCAAAAAGTCGTATATACGCAATCAAGGTACCGATAGAAAGTAAACATCATGGCGCAAAAAATGACACCTCATACAGCCGCATAGACCAAAGGATAAAAGCGTTATAAGCCTGGGAATGGAGCGATTTTAAGGAACTTATATTTGTTAACAATGGTTTGAAATTTTTACAGGCCATCAGATACAATATAAGTTATACATGTTACATATCGTTTTAACGACTTGAGGAACATGCATAACAAATCAGTTTTACCCCAGGGCGAATGGCGTAAAAACACAGTTCCCCCAAATAAAAGAAATGCGTTGTTTTTTTTTCAATTTCACCACACTTTGAATTTTTTTCTGGTTTCG